>NW_022601596.1:4561-16793 GCF_009176505.1 Sitodiplosis mosellana | reverse complement strand
AGTTGAGTGAAGCCAACGGCCCGATTCGATGAACCGCATTTTTTTTTTAGGGCAATTCAAGATATGAATATAAAGGTGTTTATTTATCATCGACAATTGATACAAGGGCAGTTCGATAAATTTAATTTGGAGTTGGTGATTCTACGAAATGGTTTGGAGTGATAGCAAGAGTCATTGGCAAAAGCATTTATGCTGTAAGCGCTACATGGGCTGTATATTACGTAGTAAGGAAAACTTGAGGCTGAATCAATAACATCACCGAATTCGCACAAAAGATAAAGTTGTACATATAGAAGAAGCGCAAAACCGAGACCAGAAATCCAACCAACCTATCGAAATATTTTATAAACACACAATAGAATTCAAAGCACTGAAATACTCACAAATAGATAGAAGAAGAGCGACATTGAGGCGGAAAGGGTGGTCATAAATGGTTAACTATCATTCAATTGAAGTAGGAATTTCCAATAGTATAAGTTAGCTAAATTCAATGCGTAGCTATAGAAATGGCAATCGATGTACCCATTTGCATTTGATTCCGGTTCTGAGTTTTGAATGAATTCTGAGAGTTCGCCAATTGATTGGCAAACAACGACCGTACTCATTCCAATCGTTTCTTTCAACAAGCATGTAATAATTTCGATGCCTATATTTCCCGTTGATGCCCACCAAAACGATGAACAATTGATTCAGAATATTCAAAACTAGGCCATGCGTTGATTTAAGAATGGTGAAGGGCAAAAGTAAAAAGGTACCGGGAACTGTAAATCATTGTTTGTCAACAAGTAGTCGAAAATCGGAAAACTCAAATAGATCGCCATAAAAACGCAATCCACTGCGATTGACATTCAAGAGTAAGATTTCAATTCCATCATTATATTTTATAATAAATAATTTAATACTGTTTTTCTGCAATCCATCTTTTGGTGGCATTCTGTGCAAATGCTCGGCTAGCATGGGAAAAACAAAATGTACTGCAAGAATCCATACAATATTAAACCCTATAGTCAAAGCGCATTTAATGTAATCTCACATTAGATTCTGACTACTTCGCAAGGAAAGAACATTTAAATTGATACAACCAAATTGTTTGCTGTCAAACTTTGTCTCGCTCACACCAATTGTCTCACTGACTCGTCCGTGTACGAACTGCTGTTAGCGTAAAAGAGATGTTGTTCGCAGTAAACTCAGTTTAGATGTTCTTTCAAATAAAATGTCATGCAATTTATTACCTTCATCCTCCAATCGTTTGAAGAAAAACTTGTGCGGATTCACGAAATATGTTATTTTTATCATGCTGTTAATGTTCGATTGCAATGCTGTGTCAGTCTGTCTACAAAAAATGAAAAAAAAAATCAAATTTCACAATATAATTATAATTGTTGGACTTTTGAACATATTTTTTTTGAGTGGTGCACCACATTGATAAGAAACACCCAAATAACTATACCAAGTGGCTGGTGATTTGGAAAACTGTCAAAACAAGACGCAATCGCGTTTAATCTAAAACTGTTTTGAAGAACAAATGAAATCGAAACAAGCTAATAATTTTGGGGAAACAAAATCGGCACAGAGAAATGAACCAGAAATAGAAACAGTATTTTAATTTACTTTCCGAAAAATAATTTCACAATAAATATGATCTGTGTAGAAGGCCGTTCACTTTGACATCTGGTATTACAGTGAAGAATTTGGCTGCAATTGACATAAGGCAACTAACACAAACACACACATCTTTTTTATTTCGCATATATTCATCACTCTAACTAATAACCTAGGGGAATTTAACTCTTACGAGTTCAGCATGTTTTTTGCCAGTTTGCTTGATTCTCGGGAGTTCGACGCGTTCCTTGTACGTACTGACGCGCACGGTCACAAGTTTACACAAGTTTGTTTATGGTTTTGCGCGTTTTTCAAGTTGTTATTTGACAATTAAAACGCGTTTCAAGATAAAAATCGGTTGTTTACGTGTATAAAGATTTTTCACATCCTTTCCAAAAGTTCAAAGATTTATATAATTATAAAATGGACAAAGGAAATATTTTTAAAGAGCTGGAGAAAGTGTTGAAGAAAAAGTTAATCCAGATATAATAAATGGAACGACTGATGTGTGCGCGTCGTCCAGCTACAAGTTTGCACACGAACTCGCGCGCGTTCGCGCATGTTGTTTTAATACGGAACTTGTCAACTGAGTGGAATCATGCAAGTTCTCTGGTGAATGTAACAATTTCGTGCGCGTTTATATCATTTTTTTACAAGTTTTCACGTAGTTAAATCCCCCTAGCTAATAACTAACGCAACGTTGAATGTGCCTTTCAAATTTCAGTCTTCGCACGGCAATTTTCAATAATTGAGCTATTTATTTATTACTTTTTCGAAAACTTTGTTTTCCAAAATTTCATGACATCTCCTCTTTTGGACAACTATAACGTCGCGTCAAACTTCAAAAAGCACATATCTGTACACTAGGCCATGTAGATGGGATCAAATCCTATCGATCAAGACCTATTTGCCTCCGGTACGATTGTCGTTCTCACACTTAAAGTTCTCTATCATTTTTTTGTGTATTAATTGCTATTGTATTTAAAGAGGCGCTAGCCAACTGTGTGTGTTCTGTGTGCAGCACAAAATGCGATTAAAATATTCGTCGTTGTTTGAATTTTCCACTAAACACAACAATAGCGAAACCAAAATTGCTAATTAGAAAAAAACCCCTCGTTTCTTTTTTCAACTAATTACAAACGACGACAGATGAAGAAAAAAATTGAAACACACATGAATAATTTTTGATGGAGACCGTCGATAGCCGTTCGATGGAGAGAAGACAGAACGAACGAATGAAAAAAAAAATGTCTATTTGACTAAGAATTAATGAACGATGTTGATGTGAATGTGTGTATAAAGAAAAATCATGCCAAAAAAATGTGTGCGTGATATACGAACGAACGACCAAATAACACACAATGCTTTGAGACGTTTTTCCTCTCTGTTTTTTGTTCTTGTGGCTCTTCACCTCACTCTCTCATACACACACTCTCTCTCTCTCTCTCTCTCTCTCTCTCTCTTTCGTCTAGGAGTAGCCGCACACAATTTCAGTTTCATACACACGCACCGCACATAGAGACACCATTGCTTAGATTTTTTCTGCTTTTGAATTTCAAACACTACACTACATGAAGCGATCTCTTTTTTACTCGGTTAAAATCGAATCAAGTGCGCTCTATGTGGTCGAAAGAGAAACAGCAGCGCGCGCGACACATTGTTGACGGTTCGTTAAATGCATGGACGACACATCCCATGTGGGGCCGCCACGTCTTTCTAAATGAACTGTTTGTACAGAAACGATGATAAGAAGTTATTGGGTAGATCGGCAACGGGAAAAAAAATACAATAAACAGAAAAAAGCGAAGATTTCGTTTAAAAAAAAAACGCATAATGGAAGATATGTTAACTGAACGCTTGAACACTGAACTGAGTAACAAAGAGGATCCAAGTCAATTTATGGACCGTGCCAAGAGATTCAATAAATTAATCGGAGACGCTATTCACAATATTGTTACAAAACAGAAAGAAAAGATATGGTTTTTATTTCACTTTCTACAACTCTCATAAATCATCTTTTTATTTAGTTCTCAATAAATATGCCGTCTGCTCAACAAACACACAACAAATCAAAGTCCCCGGCTGCTTCCCAAAATCAGGAATCGTTTGCATATAATCTCATGAAAAAGTAGCCGTCGGAGTGCACGTTCTGTTCACGTTACGTTAAGGCATACACATACAACTGCGTTAACGTAAAAGGAGTACAGCGATATATTGTATCACAGCACACGATATATTGCTGTACTCCTTTTACGTTAGCGAAGTTGTATGTGTACGACTTAACGTAACGCGCACTCCGAGACTACGATCGACTCACATCGATGTATTGGTGAGTTACAACGAGTGTTGTGTATCACAGCACACAATATATCGCTGTTCTCCTTTCACGTTAACGCAGTTGTATGTGTACGCCTTATCGTAACGTGAACAGAACGTGCACTCCGACAGCTACTTTTCTATGAGATCATGTAATTTTATATAGAATTTCTTATTGTAAATTGAGACGCGTCAAACGATATTTTTTCCATTCATTTTTGAATTTAGCACCCGCTAAATTCGCTATCTACGCAACAAAACCATAGCTATGATCATCAAACGTTTGCATACAATCAGGTAATTTATTTTTCTTCATTAGAACTAAGCATTTTTTTCATTAATTTTCCATTTAGTGTCCGACATATCCACTTTTACAAAATACCGGATTCAATCAGCAATTTTTAGGACACCAGGTAACAACTGAAAATTCATTTATTTTTTTCGTTCACTTTATTTTTGGCTTTCATGACTAAATTTCTTCTTTTTTTTCGTTGAAAAGTCACCATTTGATGCAATTCCTGAAATCCACCATACAAATGCTGCGGTTGTAAATACGCAACAAAATCCACAATCTGCGACCAGTCATGAAAATCCTTATCAATCTTATTATCACCCACAATAACATCAGATATATAACATGAAAAATGTCATTTCGTAAAATGTTTGGCCCATTTCATGTTAAAAGATAAAATAAAATAAGATGGACAATATCATTAAGAAATAGTTGTTACATTTAGAAAGTGAAATGAAATATATATAAAGTAAATCGTTTGACTGTTAAAACAGCTAAAATATTACTATTTTATTTTTTGCTCGCATACCCAAGCAAAAATCCACACTGAATTGACGTTGCGTTAACGCATATCTGACACTGTTCCCACACGGTTTTGAACCTCAAACCGTGTGGCTATAGTATAATGAAGCGTGAAGCCGTTTGACAGCATTTTTGATTTCGAATAACCGTGTGGATGCAGTGTTTATTCGCCATGATGAAGCAGAGACATAAGTATTGTGTGTATGCGTGAAAAGAGTTTTTTTTTTTCAGTGTTCAGCGCCGTGTACATATATTCAATGAGCGGCGCCGTGTGCATGTGTTGTTTGTCAATGATTTGTGACTGTGACGTTGTGAAGCAACGTTTGACGTATGATACAAAAACGTTTCTCTTGCAGCGACCCACACATTTATTTCAGTTTCCTTTGTTAATAACAGTTTCTTTTGTTATTTTACCTATAATAATTAAGAAATACGGCAGAAAAAAAAATGGAAAGTGAACTACAATTGGATGATGTCGAGTTGGCGACATTTTTTAGAAAGAAATAGTAGCAGTGAGAGTGAGTGTGAGACTGACCTAATTGATACCGTGCCACACAAAAAACTGGAGAACAATATATTAGTCGAAAGATTTTCAAATGTTCTTCACTTGCAAATAAATAATAAACTTTCAAATCGAACGACATCAAAGGTATTCAAATTATTAAATACTTCATTCCCCGAAGCAGCAGTTGAATTTCCTGAGTCGAGGAAAACAATTAATAAATTTTTAAACACTGATTTAAACTACGCTATATATTTGAATTGTGATAATTGTGATGAAATGGTAGAAGATAAAAAAAAAGTGCCCTCAGTTCAATTCCATTGAAACAACAAATACTACAAATTTTGCATAGACATTTTCATACCATAATTTCATATTTGGATCGTCAACACAAAAACGGAATCATTGCCGACGTCGACGATGGAATTTTGCTCAAAAACATTATTCGAAAAAATCCACATGTGCGAGTGTTATCGTTTACTATGAACACAGATGGTGGAAGAATATTAAATTCTTCGAAGTATTCACTATGGCCCGTGCAACTTTATTTAAATTTCCTTCCGCCACCCATCAGATATAAATCGGAAAATATCATTATCAGCACACTTTATTATGGAGAGAAAAAAAACCAGATATGACGAATCTGATGTTTTTTTGGCAGTAGAATTTGATAAATTCGTGAAAGAGCCTATCACTGTTTATAAGTAATGGTCCCATATGAAAATTTCAAAAATAGATGATTTGCGGAAAAAATTGAGAAAAAAAAGATGATACATGAATCAAAAAAGATGACAGTAATCTTTTTCATTTTTTTCTTCAAAAACTATTATATTTTTGATTTCGAAAGGGTACATATTGTTTCTTGTGTATTTTTATAAATAGACTATATATTATATTGTATATTAAATTGTAGGACGGTATCATTGCATAAATATTGAAAGAGCAAAATTCCAAACGTGATATATTTAAGAAAAATGTGGTGCTATGTATGTGAATCTGGATAAAATTGCATGGTCCCGTGTTTCTTCAGGCTGCGGCGTGTGCTTTGTTTGAATGGCTTTCTTTGGCAGACTCGTATTTTCCGTGGGAACTTATCTATCAATGAAGAAAAAAATAATGCATTGAAAAATAAATCTATCATTCTATCAAAAATGATTTGAAATGTCTTCATACCTTTTGAAGATAGTCCGGTTGGCTTGCAATGAATTCATGGAATTGGATGCAGTCGAATGATAAATTGTTCTTGATGATCAAATAAGACTTCAATGTTCCGAACGATAAGCGGCTTTTCTTGTCGTTCCAATAATGCTTCATATGTGAAAAAATCCGCTCACAATCACAATTTGCGCCTGAAAAATATTAAACAAGACATAAATAATATCGGTTCAAAACATCCATCAACAAAAATTTTAAATAAAACTATTACCCGGCATCATTAGCGCGTATTCAACGAGTTTTGAGAAGACTTTATACGACGCTGATTTTTTTTTCAAATTAGAGAAAACTTCCAACCATCGATCCTCTATCGATGCATGTTTTTCATTCCAAATTTCAAAAATCGTCTTTCGATCTACCACAGGAACACTTTTCAAGTACGTTTTGACATTCACAAATTCATTGAACACAGTATTATACTCCTCTTGTTTTATTAATTTTTTGGCAAGAAGCATGTCTGCAGTGTTCTTCACAGGCGATTCAAGAGTGGACCAAAGGGGCATTTCCCTTAATTCAATCCAACTGTATGTGTCGACCAACGGTTTCAAGTGCACTCCCCACGTTTCCAGATAAGTCACCGAGATGTCTGAAAATTTAAATCAAAATGTTATATTCTTATATAAATGCACTTGTGCATTTTTAAATAATTACTTTGGAATTTTCGGACAATTTCGTCAATATATTCTACATCAACAAAAACTTCCTCGTGAATGCTTCGTTTATTGGCCTTCTTCAAAATGGTGTCAGTGAATGGCAGCGAATCAATAATGGTCGTCAGTTCTTGTTGAAATTGCAATGACGTAAAGTTTTCGTCCATTCGTTCACGAATTGATGTACAAAACGAGAAAATTGTTCGGGCTGCTTCGTATCCTGATACGTGTGAGCCTTCGAGTGACCGGATCACAGCTTCAAAGTATTCGCATTGATCTCGTACAAATACTAATAGGAGTTTTGATAGGTGGTGGTCAAAAAATCGGCCCAGTGCAACGGGTGTTTCTTTCTCGGTATCAAAAAAGGTTTTAAGAGCATCAAAGTTTTTGATGATTCGATCAATACAACCATGGAATCCAATAAACCGAGTGTTAGCGTAACCAAGCAACTTCATGTATTCGTCGGTATTGATTAAATGTTGTAAACGCGCGTTCCGTGTGCAACTAGTCTTGAAATAGTTGTAAATATTCACAACAGTTGCCTCAATATCAAAAAAGGGTTGAAATTGGTCACACGCTTTCTCAATAGCTTTGTGCACCAAGTGGGCCGCACAACCTATACCAACTAATTCATTATTGAATTCCTTTTGGAGGCGACTGAACATGTTCTTATCACCTCCTCGAGTCAAACCTCCGAAATTTTCCTTTGCATTGTCGCCTGAAATCGCCTTTAATTTCGCACGAAGATCGTATTTTTCCCATACAAATTTCAGTTTTGTGAACAATGTCTCACCGGTTTCATCGTCTAATTGGAATGCATCAATCAGTTTGGTATGCGTTCCCGTTTCATGTGAAAAGTATCGAACCAAAACTGGCAAAACTTTGAAATTTCCTTTGCTACTTGAATCCAAGCAAAACGTAAGAAAATTTACATCACGAATTTCTTTCAACAACATATCTATTGCCATTGGTGCCAAAACGCCTGGAAATTCAGAAGGATTAAAAAACTGAATCCATTTTGAATAAAATTGTCTGAATATAGAGCGTACCAGTTGCAATTGCTTCAGCTTTGGTTTCACTACATCTGAAATCAGGGTTTTTACCAAATACTTCACGAATGAGTTGAGATGTGCACGTAGCTGATCGAAAAGAATGGCCTTCTTTGATGAGATGATAAACAAATGTAGCTTCAGCTGCTGCGGTTTTTTTATCCGATGTCGCTATAATGAATAAATTCCGAGATATAATAAGTGCATGATTAAGTAAAAAAATAACATATAACAAACAAATTTACTCTGGAATAAGCGATTGATTGCCACTGTTTTTGACGCGGCATTTTCATACATTTGATGTACATTCGTTCCCATGTGTTGCTTTACATCAGCGATTCCTTTGTTCACGATCGAAAAATCTCTTTTGCATAATTTGCAATATGCATTTTCTCGACCCAATTTGGATTCCGCCAACCAAGACTTGTATTGTGGTATCCACTCTTTATTAAAATAGCACTTGCCCATCTAAAATAGTTTTAAATATCTTGATGCAATATGCATAATACAATTCTGGTTGCAAATTTACTTACTTTGAAGCCAAAATGTACACTTCACTATTCACTGATTCTGAATTATATTATTTCTATTTGAAATCTTTGATATTTTTTGCAAAAAATTACGTGGTGATTGAATTATTTTAAATAATATTCACTAAATTGGAACAAAGAACAAAGAAATTGCTAGTCAGCAATCGAGTCAACATGTAAAATCGTGATAATGTTTACATTTTGAATGTTGAATTTCACCATTCGTTGTAACTCAACGAAACGTCAAATGTAATTTGACATCACGCACATGACAGCTGTATGTATTCAGTATTTGGTCATTGTACGAAATTCAAATCGTATTATGAACTTCAGCATTTGTCTTTAGATCACCGAACAATTATTAAATTTGAAAGTTTTTTGTAGTTTTAATTATTTATTTCAAAATTTTCGAAAAAGATGACAAAAGATGACTTCCTGTGAAAAAAAGATCATCTACGATCATCTAAATATATGAAAAAATGCCTCTCAAAAAGATGATAGTCATCTACGATAGATGCCATATGGGACCATTATTTATAAGGAAAGTATTTTTTTTTTTAATTTCCTCCCCGTTAGTATGTCGTTAGCTGTCTTCGATTTGCAAGCCCGAAAAGATATCCAGGCAATGAAAGGGCCGATGGGAAATTATGGTTGCCCAGTGTGTTATCACCCAGGAGTCCCTGTAAAAAACTTATCGAAGAAAACTTCAATCCGTTATTTAACATCTGAATTCAACTGTCGATCACACATTGAAACCGTAAACTTTTCACAAAAAATTTCAAACGGTGAATGTCAAGGTAGTGACGAAAGAGATTCAATTTATGGTGTGAAGGGATATAGCGCATTGCTTCTCTTTGATGACATAGATGTTATAAACTCAGTACCAACAGATTTTATGCATGGAATTCTTCTTGGAATAACTAAACACCTGATTGAGATATGGATCGGGAAAAAGAAAATCCCCACGCCACCTTTTGATAGTTACAAAATAAAAACAGTTAAGTCAAGAAAATTATTGGAGCAGAGAATTTTATCTCTTAAACCACATGTGACTTTTTTACGAAAACCACGATCAATTTTCGAAGTGAGTGATTTTAAATCTACAGAACTTATGTGTTTTTTGTGGTATTATTTAAGATACAGTTTGATTGGATTACTTAGTTAGTCACAATATTCATCGTGAACGACAAATGAATATTACTGAATATACATAGATATGCCAAATTTACGTGTATACGTATGAAAAATAAAAATAATAGTGAATCAATCCTTCTACCGTAAATTTGATTGATTTTGGTAGATAACGGTGAATATTGGAACATTTTTTGACATTACAGTCTAATGAATATTATTAAATATACATAGATATTTGAGATTGACGTGCATACCAGTAAATTTGTGCAGATTGTGTCGTCAAAAAATGTTCCAATATTCATCGTTATCCACCAAAAACCTTCAAAAGTGGTTCAAATTTTCGGTTGAAGGTTTGATTCACTATTATTTTTATTTTTTCAGAGTTATTTGCGTTCTGCAAAATCGCGTGAAGCCCCTAGCATAGAACCGACATGAGCCAATTGATACTTTTATTTAAATGCAGATTCTTTTTTAACTTGTTTATACAAATCGCATTTATTTGATATTTTTATTAAACACTGAAACATGTACCTTACATCGCTTGTCATGTTGTACACATCTCCGCCTCTGTTCTGTGTGCATTGCTGCGTATAACGGATTCCAAGTTAAAACAAAGCTATCAGATAAATGCGATTTATATAAATAAATTTAAAAAAAAAAAAATTCTGTTTAAATTTATGTGTAGTAGTCAAATAACGAACTGTTGGCCTTGCAATGTTTTAGCAGCATTTGGAACAGATATCATCTATCGAAAATACAATTCAGCTTACTGGCTCGCTATTTTCGTTTAAACACAATACTTGATAACAATTCGGCCAATCGACCGAACCAGAAACAAATTATGCTGTGCAATGAACACGACAATTGTTATTGTGCATGCTGCGAATCAGTTTAGTTATTGAAATTGATTGCCCAAGTACACAATGGATCCATCAGAAATAGAAAAAACCACTGTCCAAAAAGAAAAGAGACGACAAAGCGATCACGTATGTTTTTGGTTGTATTTTTAATCAGATATTTTTAATACAAAAATATGTTTCATTTTAGGAAACGCTCCATGCATTTTTTTTAGCCTAAATCGAAAGAACAAAAATCCAGTGCAAATGTTAAATCGACTGAACGTCAAGTTTCCCAACCGTCTGATTGTTCTGAAACGGAAGACGTAGGAGAAGGGAAAACTGATATGTCGTTTGACAAAGAGTTCAAAGAATGTAATTCTTCTTGAAATTCGCTTATTTATTGGCAATATGCTGTCATTATACTTGATTTTTCTTAATTCGCACTGTGTATAATCAAGTTTAGTTTTTTCTCTAACAATCGGAAATTAGGATCTTCTTAATTATATTTTAGGATGCTCTTAAGGTAATTTTGAACATTTTCGGATCTTCTTAAATTTTCTTATTTTAATCACTGGTAGAACCAACACACAGAAAAGAAATTTTTGACATTTCGTTAAACCCTATCGCAAACCAGGATAAACAATACATTTAATGGTGTTGACATACACAAATGCGATAGAATTTATCGCAAAAGTAGATGTCAGCACCATTAAATATATGGTTTATCCCGGTTTGCGATGACATTTAGAGGTTATGTTTTCTCTGTGAACATATATATGTACACAAACAAAGAAAAAAAAAATGAGAATCAAAAAGAAATAAAATCGGAATTCCATTCATGCATACGTATAAATTGATTTAATGTTAAATTACTCCATTGGCTCGTAATAAAAAGACAATATAATCCTTTGTACCAGAATAAGAAAAAGTATCATCATTAAATGATTTTTTACTAATAGTCATAGTCGATTTTTGTTAAGACAAAGGTATACCGCATCGCTGTCTTGATACACATGAGGCGTCGACAATCGGCAGTTGGTGTCGGTTCGAGGCGCGTATTTTTCGTGGAGTATGTCAGAATTTATGAATAAAAGTTGTTTATTTTATTTGTGTCCTTTTTCCAGAATATATTATGCCAAGTGACGATTTCGTAGATAATTCGAATTGCTAGGCAATCCTTCCAAGTGAGACTGAACAGGGTCCAGCAATCGTTATGAGCTGCATACAGTCACACAATACTGAACACATCGCAGATGATATATTGCGATTCGAGCCATCATTCTATCAAGACGAACCATTGGATTTAAGCGTTAGCTCCGCTTCTACAACCGCCTTGTCAGCGTTGGATTCTTAATTTCCATTCGTCCTAGTGATTCATTCTGTTGAATTTAAGTAACAACAGAAATTTTCGAAATTTCAAATCCTTCTAGAATGGATTCGATTTCGATAAGGCGTTGAAAGAAGGTGTAATTGCCCCGGGCAAGGGTGTTGACAACTGCACGCAATGAAATCGACATTATGATTAAATACAAAACCTCCTTTAAAATTTACAAATCGCCAATAAAAATGACAAAACGGCAA
>NW_022601596.1:0-4161 GCF_009176505.1 Sitodiplosis mosellana | reverse complement strand
CAATTCTATTGCCTATATTGTCAAAGTTATTTTTCTATATTGTTAGTCTAGAACGTAAACCATACATCAGATCACATTGCTTTATGGGGAATTTTTATTCGTCAATGTTCTCTCTTTATTTTTGTCTTTGGCAATATTTGTCTATGTAGTGTAATTGTAAAATTATAAACAAAAATTTGACAAAATAAATTATTTAGATTCCAAATTAGACACATTCAAACAATGGATTTGATTGTTCTCTCCCAAGCAAAAATTCACGCTGAATTGACGTTGCGTTAACGCATATCTGACACTGTTCTCACATGGTTTTGAACGTCAAACTGTGTGGCTATAGTATAATAGAGTGTGAAGCCGTTTGACATCATTTTTGATTTCAAATAACCGTGTGGATGCAGTGTAAGTTTGTTCGGGTATCAAGAGTCGACACCAAAAATGGTTTCAAAATTCGCCATGATAACCCTCTAATGCATACAACCGCCTCTAGACGGGCAACATTTGAATGCCTGTAGAACGTAAACCGTACATCGGATCACATTGCTTCAAAGGGAATTTTTATTCGTCAATGTTTTCTCTTTATTTTTGTCTTCCGCAATATTTGTCTATGTAGTGTGATTGAAAAGTTATGAACAAAGATGTGTGCAAAAACAAAAATTTGACAAGATAAATTATTTGGCTTCCACATTAGACACATTTTTGACACTTTTAAACAATGGATTTGATTGTTCTCTGATTTATGTCAATCGCATTTCCTGACTAAACCATGAGGAATCCAGGATTATGAATATTTTTTTAATTATCTATGGCCAAAAATCAACCAAGTACCAGTACTCCCAGCCCTGGGAAAACTTAATGCATTAGAGGGATAACGCAACGGTCATACACTTCGGCGACATGGTTTTAAATGTAAAACAGTGTGGCGGACTTCCACACTGTCCAATACAAACATAAACTGCATCCACACGGTTATTTGACATCAAAAATGGTGTCAAACGACTTCAAACTCTACTATACTATAGCCACACGGTTTGACGTTCAAAACCGTGTGAGAACAGTGTCAGATATGTGTTAACGCAACGCCGATTCAGTGTGAATTTTTTCTTGATTTATGTCAATCGCAATTTCTGACTAAACAATGAGGAATCCAGGGCCCGATTTCACGAAATGTTTTCGTGAGAAGATTTCATGAAATTTTCTCGCTGAGTACATTTGGTGAAACAAATGTATTCTTATGTAAAAATAAAGAAAATTTCAAAAAAAATTGAAAATATTCTCAAAATTTTGACATTTGATTCAGCGCCAATTTTGAATTTTGAGAATTTCCCGGGTGAACGCGATACGCTTTGATGAAAGCCTACAGTCGTTCGATGAGGCTTTCATAATTGTTATATACATTTTAAATACTGAAAGCCTAGGCGTTCAGTTGTACGTGTGTATGTTTCACGCTAGGCTTTCAATGGTACGAATGCACGAAAGAAGTGAGAATAGCAATGAAAGCCTAGACGTTCAGTATTTAAAATGTATATAAAAATTATGAAAGCCTCATCGAACGACTGTAGACTTTCATCAAAGCGTGTCGCGTTCACTCGGGTTCTCACAAAAATACGACACCACAAATTAGTTGGCTCAAAAGAAAATGAGAATTTTTTCAAATGATTAGAAAAAAAATCTTATCAAAGTTCATTTTCGTTTTTATAGACCCCCGAAATATCAAAATAGTTTTATTTTCAACATAGAACAAAATTATTGTGATAATACTAAAATCTCCTCTTGAAAATTGTTTTTTTTTTTTTATTTCAAAATATGAGAAAAACGCAAACGCTGTAAAATATTCATTTATTCGAATAAGAACCGAAAATAACTAAATATTTTTTATTTAATAAATGTTTTGCCTCGCCATCATCACAAATTATTTTATATTTAAATTTTTGTGTCTCACTTTGTTTCTCTATTGTTTGTGGACAAAAAAAAATCCACGATAGTAAATAGTCAGCATCAAAAATATTTTTTTGATTTCACTTTTTGGCCAATTTACTCCGTATACTTGCACACTTCCTGTTTATTAAGTTCGGTAATGATTGTCTTCTTTTTGGGTCGTTTGTTCTTTCAGAGAACAGATCTGAAATATCGAAAAATGGCATTAATAAAAAAAAAAGATTTTTAAAATTGAAATTGTCTGATTAAATAAAAAAAAGAAACAAAAAAAAACCTTCGATGAATTTGTATTTTGTTTCATCAATATTTCGTTTTGACCCAGCTGCACCGCTCTTAGCGATTGTTTGAGTATCAAACAGTTCAAACATAAGACGTGAAACGAATGAATAGTCAAATTCCTTTGCTTTTTGAAGAACGTTCGTGTTCATATTTTTTAGCAGCGTCAGGACACCTCGCTGAATTTTGATTTTACCATTGCAATAAGCGATCGAATACTGCCTAAAAGTTTTGTATACATTTACACACAAAAATTTATTTTTATTGTCGTTTAATCGGCGATATTTACTTACGTTTGTGGTAAAGGTGTAGGCAGCGGCAAAATTTGGGTCATTTTGTTCCACCTGGTGCTCTACATCACTCAAATCATCACTACTAGAGTTACTTGACATTCCTTCGACTGGGAGTGGTCCAATTTCTTCGTTAAGCCGTGACACAACGTTTTGCATTCTTTGTAGCTCTTTCTCCATTTTGATTTCTTTTGGTGGAATGGTGGAAGTCTTCTCATGACGTGCATTTTTCGAGTACGGACTAATAAACAAATATTAAAGTTAATACATAGTATTTCATGTACTTATATAAGTAAAAAAACCTAAGTTCAAATGAAATTACAAAGCAAAACAAATTTTAAAACTTCCAATCGAAGAAAAAACTGGAATTTGACCAAAAACTGGAACCATATGATTTATTTCGGATTTAGAATAAATGTACATACGTTTCATTTAATGATGTTCGGAAAATAACCCTAGTACCCTAGGTAAAATAACCCTCGTTAGCTATGCTTGGGCCAACAACGGCAAAAGGGTTATGTATGGATTCATCAGCAGATGCGATGTTAGAAACAATACTTGGTTTCAATTGCAGCGGTGGTGTACTTTGACCAGTTAACGGTGTAGATGTACTCACTGGAGTACGCGCCTTACGATTTTCTATAGATGAAAATGGTCTGAAATAACGAAAAAAAAAATTCGAATAAAATTTTGTTGTTGTTTCTGTTTTCTCTGGCCGTTTTGAGGTTCATCACACAGAATTGTTATCACATTGCTTGTATAAATTAAGAGACAATAACAAAAAATCAGTTAATTGTAATATTCATAAACAAAAGAATATTTGTAATCAATTGAATGCCGGAATTCGTTTTGAGAAACATAAAAAAGTGGCCACGGATATTACATTAAAGCGTTAAAGGCGATTGAAACACAGCGAAATACTTGGTTTTTTTTAATCAAAAGAAGCGCGTCAAAAATCCTTCATCAAAAGAAGAAAAAAAAATTACAAAAATCCGAAGCAAAATTAAAGAAAGAAATTGAGAAGAAAGTGGGAAATAGCATGAATGAATTGGCAATGAAAATCAATTTCGAGGGATGAATTCAATTAAAAACGGTCATAAAAAGCGAATGAAGTCTGTGTAACATACGTGTTAGATCTCGCAAAACTATTGGGTCGATAAATAGCTGGCTTCAAAGATGCTTGCATGTTTGCATTCCATATCGAATGTGTGGTTGTACTTTTTCCAATACGTGCCTTGAAAGTTCCTTTGAATGGCGATGGTCTAAGATGATAAATTAAAAAAAAAAAAAATGGAATATTTTGCCAAGTTTTGGTTTAATTAAACAAGAATAGTAGTTCAAACATACGTCTTAAATGTTGCAAGGTTCAAATGTGCTTGCACTTTTCCACTCCGAGCTGAATGTGATGATGTTGCTGTATTTTGGCCAGCTAACGGTGTGAACGTGCCTTGTGCAACATTTACCATGCGGTTGTCTTTCGAAACCGAAGACCTAGAATGACGAATGAAAAAACATGAAATTTTGTGCCAAATTTGTGCCGTACGACTTTCATTCGATGTCAATGGACTAAAGAAAAAAATTCAAATATTAAATGAAAAAAATGAAACCGCCGAAAATCCATGGTGGCAACACATACGTCTTGAAAGTTGAACTTCCAACTGGC
>NW_022601595.1:4561-16794 GCF_009176505.1 Sitodiplosis mosellana | reverse complement strand
AGTTGAGTGAAGCCAACGGCCCGATTCGATGAACCGCATTTTTTTTTAGGGCAATTCAAGATATGAATATAAAGGTGTTTATTTATCATCGACAATTGATACAAGGGCAGTTCGATAAATTTAATTTGGAGTTGGTGATTCTACGAAATGGTTTGGAGTGATAGCAAGAGTCATTGGCAAAAGCATTTATGCTGTAAGCGCTACATGGGCTGTATATTACGTAGTAAGGAAAACTTGAGGCTGAATCAATAACATCACCGAATTCGCACAAAAGATAAAGTTGTACATATAGAAGAAGCGCAAAACCGAGACCAGAAATCCAACCAACCTATCGAAATATTTTATAAACACACAATAGAATTCAAAGCACTGAAATACTCACAAATAGATAGAAGAAGAGCGACATTGAGGCGGAAAGGGTGGTCATAAATGGTTAACTATCATTCAATTGAAGTAGGAATTTCCAATAGTATAAGTTAGCTAAATTCAATGCGTAGCTATAGAAATGGCAATCGATGTACCCATTTGCATTTGATTCCGGTTCTGAGTTTTGAATGAATTCTGAGAGTTCGCCAATTGATTGGCAAACAACGACCGTACTCATTCCAATCGTTTCTTTCAACAAGCATGTAATAATTTCGATGCCTATATTTCCCGTTGATGCCCACCAAAACGATGAACAATTGATTCAGAATATTCAAAACTAGGCCATGCGTTGATTTAAGAATGGTGAAGGGCAAAAGTAAAAAGGTACCGGGAACTGTAAATCATTGTTTGTCAACAAGTAGTCGAAAATCGGAAAACTCAAATAGATCGCCATAAAAACGCAATCCACTGCGATTGACATTCAAGAGTAAGATTTCAATTCCATCATTATATTTTATAATAAATAATTTAATACTGTTTTTCTGCAATCCATCTTTTGGTGGCATTCTGTGCAAATGCTCGGCTAGCATGGGAAAAACAAAATGTACTGCAAGAATCCATACAATATTAAACCCTATAGTCAAAGCGCATTTAATGTAATCTCACATTAGATTCTGACTACTTCGCAAGGAAAGAACATTTAAATTGATACAACCAAATTGTTTGCTGTCAAACTTTGTCTCGCTCACACCAATTGTCTCACTGACTCGTCCGTGTACGAACTGCTGTTAGCGTAAAAGAGATGTTGTTCGCAGTAAACTCAGTTTAGATGTTCTTTCAAATAAAATGTCATGCAATTTATTACCTTCATCCTCCAATCGTTTGAAGAAAAACTTGTGCGGATTCACGAAATATGTTATTTTTATCATGCTGTTAATGTTCGATTGCAATGCTGTGTCAGTCTGTCTACAAAAAATGAAAAAAAAAATCAAATTTCACAATATAATTATAATTGTTGGACTTTTGAACATATTTTTTTTGAGTGGTGCACCACATTGATAAGAAACACCCAAATAACTATACCAAGTGGCTGGTGATTTGGAAAACTGTCAAAACAAGACGCAATCGCGTTTAATCTAAAACTGTTTTGAAGAACAAATGAAATCGAAACAAGCTAATAATTTTGGGGAAACAAAATCGGCACAGAGAAATGAACCAGAAATAGAAACAGTATTTTAATTTACTTTCCGAAAAATAATTTCACAATAAATATGATCTGTGTAGAAGGCCGTTCACTTTGACATCTGGTATTACAGTGAAGAATTTGGCTGCAATTGACATAAGGCAACTAACACAAACACACACATCTTTTTTATTTCGCATATATTCATCACTCTAACTAATAACCTAGGGGAATTTAACTCTTACGAGTTCAGCATGTTTTTTGCCAGTTTGCTTGATTCTCGGGAGTTCGACGCGTTCCTTGTACGTACTGACGCGCACGGTCACAAGTTTACACAAGTTTGTTTATGGTTTTGCGCGTTTTTCAAGTTGTTATTTGACAATTAAAACGCGTTTCAAGATAAAAATCGGTTGTTTACGTGTATAAAGATTTTTCACATCCTTTCCAAAAGTTCAAAGATTTATATAATTATAAAATGGACAAAGGAAATATTTTTAAAGAGCTGGAGAAAGTGTTGAAGAAAAAGTTAATCCAGATATAATAAATGGAACGACTGATGTGTGCGCGTCGTCCAGCTACAAGTTTGCACACGAACTCGCGCGCGTTCGCGCATGTTGTTTTAATACGGAACTTGTCAACTGAGTGGAATCATGCAAGTTCTCTGGTGAATGTAACAATTTCGTGCGCGTTTATATCATTTTTTTACAAGTTTTCACGTAGTTAAATCCCCCTAGCTAATAACTAACGCAACGTTGAATGTGCCTTTCAAATTTCAGTCTTCGCACGGCAATTTTCAATAATTGAGCTATTTATTTATTACTTTTTCGAAAACTTTGTTTTCCAAAATTTCATGACATCTCCTCTTTTGGACAACTATAACGTCGCGTCAAACTTCAAAAAGCACATATCTGTACACTAGGCCATGTAGATGGGATCAAATCCTATCGATCAAGACCTATTTGCCTCCGGTACGATTGTCGTTCTCACACTTAAAGTTCTCTATCATTTTTTTGTGTATTAATTGCTATTGTATTTAAAGAGGCGCTAGCCAACTGTGTGTGTTCTGTGTGCAGCACAAAATGCGATTAAAATATTCGTCGTTGTTTGAATTTTCCACTAAACACAACAATAGCGAAACCAAAATTGCTAATTAGAAAAAAACCCCTCGTTTCTTTTTTCAACTAATTACAAACGACGACAGATGAAGAAAAAAATTGAAACACACATGAATAATTTTTGATGGAGACCGTCGATAGCCGTTCGATGGAGAGAAGACAGAACGAACGAATGAAAAAAAAAATGTCTATTTGACTAAGAATTAATGAACGATGTTGATGTGAATGTGTGTATAAAGAAAAATCATGCCAAAAAAATGTGTGCGTGATATACGAACGAACGACCAAATAACACACAATGCTTTGAGACGTTTTTCCTCTCTGTTTTTTGTTCTTGTGGCTCTTCACCTCACTCTCTCATACACACACTCTCTCTCTCTCTCTCTCTCTCTCTCTCTCTCTTTCGTCTAGGAGTAGCCGCACACAATTTCAGTTTCATACACACGCACCGCACATAGAGACACCATTGCTTAGATTTTTTCTGCTTTTGAATTTCAAACACTACACTACATGAAGCGATCTCTTTTTTACTCGGTTAAAATCGAATCAAGTGCGCTCTATGTGGTCGAAAGAGAAACAGCAGCGCGCGCGACACATTGTTGACGGTTCGTTAAATGCATGGACGACACATCCCATGTGGGGCCGCCACGTCTTTCTAAATGAACTGTTTGTACAGAAACGATGATAAGAAGTTATTGGGTAGATCGGCAACGGGAAAAAAAATACAATAAACAGAAAAAAGCGAAGATTTCGTTTAAAAAAAAAACGCATAATGGAAGATATGTTAACTGAACGCTTGAACACTGAACTGAGTAACAAAGAGGATCCAAGTCAATTTATGGACCGTGCCAAGAGATTCAATAAATTAATCGGAGACGCTATTCACAATATTGTTACAAAACAGAAAGAAAAGATATGGTTTTTATTTCACTTTCTACAACTCTCATAAATCATCTTTTTATTTAGTTCTCAATAAATATGCCGTCTGCTCAACAAACACACAACAAATCAAAGTCCCCGGCTGCTTCCCAAAATCAGGAATCGTTTGCATATAATCTCATGAAAAAGTAGCCGTCGGAGTGCACGTTCTGTTCACGTTACGTTAAGGCATACACATACAACTGCGTTAACGTAAAAGGAGTACAGCGATATATTGTATCACAGCACACGATATATTGCTGTACTCCTTTTACGTTAGCGAAGTTGTATGTGTACGACTTAACGTAACGCGCACTCCGAGACTACGATCGACTCACATCGATGTATTGGTGAGTTACAACGAGTGTTGTGTATCACAGCACACAATATATCGCTGTTCTCCTTTCACGTTAACGCAGTTGTATGTGTACGCCTTATCGTAACGTGAACAGAACGTGCACTCCGACAGCTACTTTTCTATGAGATCATGTAATTTTATATAGAATTTCTTATTGTAAATTGAGACGCGTCAAACGATATTTTTTCCATTCATTTTTGAATTTAGCACCCGCTAAATTCGCTATCTACGCAACAAAACCATAGCTATGATCATCAAACGTTTGCATACAATCAGGTAATTTATTTTTCTTCATTAGAACTAAGCATTTTTTTCATTAATTTTCCATTTAGTGTCCGACATATCCACTTTTACAAAATACCGGATTCAATCAGCAATTTTTAGGACACCAGGTAACAACTGAAAATTCATTTATTTTTTTCGTTCACTTTATTTTTGGCTTTCATGACTAAATTTCTTCTTTTTTTTCGTTGAAAAGTCACCATTTGATGCAATTCCTGAAATCCACCATACAAATGCTGCGGTTGTAAATACGCAACAAAATCCACAATCTGCGACCAGTCATGAAAATCCTTATCAATCTTATTATCACCCACAATAACATCAGATATATAACATGAAAAATGTCATTTCGTAAAATGTTTGGCCCATTTCATGTTAAAAGATAAAATAAAATAAGATGGACAATATCATTAAGAAATAGTTGTTACATTTAGAAAGTGAAATGAAATATATATAAAGTAAATCGTTTGACTGTTAAAACAGCTAAAATATTACTATTTTATTTTTTGCTCGCATACCCAAGCAAAAATCCACACTGAATTGACGTTGCGTTAACGCATATCTGACACTGTTCCCACACGGTTTTGAACCTCAAACCGTGTGGCTATAGTATAATGAAGCGTGAAGCCGTTTGACAGCATTTTTGATTTCGAATAACCGTGTGGATGCAGTGTTTATTCGCCATGATGAAGCAGAGACATAAGTATTGTGTGTATGCGTGAAAAGAGTTTTTTTTTTTCAGTGTTCAGCGCCGTGTACATATATTCAATGAGCGGCGCCGTGTGCATGTGTTGTTTGTCAATGATTTGTGACTGTGACGTTGTGAAGCAACGTTTGACGTATGATACAAAAACGTTTCTCTTGCAGCGACCCACACATTTATTTCAGTTTCCTTTGTTAATAACAGTTTCTTTTGTTATTTTACCTATAATAATTAAGAAATACGGCAGAAAAAAAAATGGAAAGTGAACTACAATTGGATGATGTCGAGTTGGCGACATTTTTTAGAAAGAAATAGTAGCAGTGAGAGTGAGTGTGAGACTGACCTAATTGATACCGTGCCACACAAAAAACTGGAGAACAATATATTAGTCGAAAGATTTTCAAATGTTCTTCACTTGCAAATAAATAATAAACTTTCAAATCGAACGACATCAAAGGTATTCAAATTATTAAATACTTCATTCCCCGAAGCAGCAGTTGAATTTCCTGAGTCGAGGAAAACAATTAATAAATTTTTAAACACTGATTTAAACTACGCTATATATTTGAATTGTGATAATTGTGATGAAATGGTAGAAGATAAAAAAAAAGTGCCCTCAGTTCAATTCCATTGAAACAACAAATACTACAAATTTTGCATAGACATTTTCATACCATAATTTCATATTTGGATCGTCAACACAAAAACGGAATCATTGCCGACGTCGACGATGGAATTTTGCTCAAAAACATTATTCGAAAAAATCCACATGTGCGAGTGTTATCGTTTACTATGAACACAGATGGTGGAAGAATATTAAATTCTTCGAAGTATTCACTATGGCCCGTGCAACTTTATTTAAATTTCCTTCCGCCACCCATCAGATATAAATCGGAAAATATCATTATCAGCACACTTTATTATGGAGAGAAAAAAAACCAGATATGACGAATCTGATGTTTTTTTGGCAGTAGAATTTGATAAATTCGTGAAAGAGCCTATCACTGTTTATAAGTAATGGTCCCATATGAAAATTTCAAAAATAGATGATTTGCGGAAAAAATTGAGAAAAAAAAGATGATACATGAATCAAAAAAGATGACAGTAATCTTTTTCATTTTTTTCTTCAAAAACTATTATATTTTTGATTTCGAAAGGGTACATATTGTTTCTTGTGTATTTTTATAAATAGACTATATATTATATTGTATATTAAATTGTAGGACGGTATCATTGCATAAATATTGAAAGAGCAAAATTCCAAACGTGATATATTTAAGAAAAATGTGGTGCTATGTATGTGAATCTGGATAAAATTGCATGGTCCCGTGTTTCTTCAGGCTGCGGCGTGTGCTTTGTTTGAATGGCTTTCTTTGGCAGACTCGTATTTTCCGTGGGAACTTATCTATCAATGAAGAAAAAAATAATGCATTGAAAAATAAATCTATCATTCTATCAAAAATGATTTGAAATGTCTTCATACCTTTTGAAGATAGTCCGGTTGGCTTGCAATGAATTCATGGAATTGGATGCAGTCGAATGATAAATTGTTCTTGATGATCAAATAAGACTTCAATGTTCCGAACGATAAGCGGCTTTTCTTGTCGTTCCAATAATGCTTCATATGTGAAAAAATCCGCTCACAATCACAATTTGCGCCTGAAAAATATTAAACAAGACATAAATAATATCGGTTCAAAACATCCATCAACAAAAATTTTAAATAAAACTATTACCCGGCATCATTAGCGCGTATTCAACGAGTTTTGAGAAGACTTTATACGACGCTGATTTTTTTTTCAAATTAGAGAAAACTTCCAACCATCGATCCTCTATCGATGCATGTTTTTCATTCCAAATTTCAAAAATCGTCTTTCGATCTACCACAGGAACACTTTTCAAGTACGTTTTGACATTCACAAATTCATTGAACACAGTATTATACTCCTCTTGTTTTATTAATTTTTTGGCAAGAAGCATGTCTGCAGTGTTCTTCACAGGCGATTCAAGAGTGGACCAAAGGGGCATTTCCCTTAATTCAATCCAACTGTATGTGTCGACCAACGGTTTCAAGTGCACTCCCCACGTTTCCAGATAAGTCACCGAGATGTCTGAAAATTTAAATCAAAATGTTATATTCTTATATAAATGCACTTGTGCATTTTTAAATAATTACTTTGGAATTTTCGGACAATTTCGTCAATATATTCTACATCAACAAAAACTTCCTCGTGAATGCTTCGTTTATTGGCCTTCTTCAAAATGGTGTCAGTGAATGGCAGCGAATCAATAATGGTCGTCAGTTCTTGTTGAAATTGCAATGACGTAAAGTTTTCGTCCATTCGTTCACGAATTGATGTACAAAACGAGAAAATTGTTCGGGCTGCTTCGTATCCTGATACGTGTGAGCCTTCGAGTGACCGGATCACAGCTTCAAAGTATTCGCATTGATCTCGTACAAATACTAATAGGAGTTTTGATAGGTGGTGGTCAAAAAATCGGCCCAGTGCAACGGGTGTTTCTTTCTCGGTATCAAAAAAGGTTTTAAGAGCATCAAAGTTTTTGATGATTCGATCAATACAACCATGGAATCCAATAAACCGAGTGTTAGCGTAACCAAGCAACTTCATGTATTCGTCGGTATTGATTAAATGTTGTAAACGCGCGTTCCGTGTGCAACTAGTCTTGAAATAGTTGTAAATATTCACAACAGTTGCCTCAATATCAAAAAAGGGTTGAAATTGGTCACACGCTTTCTCAATAGCTTTGTGCACCAAGTGGGCCGCACAACCTATACCAACTAATTCATTATTGAATTCCTTTTGGAGGCGACTGAACATGTTCTTATCACCTCCTCGAGTCAAACCTCCGAAATTTTCCTTTGCATTGTCGCCTGAAATCGCCTTTAATTTCGCACGAAGATCGTATTTTTCCCATACAAATTTCAGTTTTGTGAACAATGTCTCACCGGTTTCATCGTCTAATTGGAATGCATCAATCAGTTTGGTATGCGTTCCCGTTTCATGTGAAAAGTATCGAACCAAAACTGGCAAAACTTTGAAATTTCCTTTGCTACTTGAATCCAAGCAAAACGTAAGAAAATTTACATCACGAATTTCTTTCAACAACATATCTATTGCCATTGGTGCCAAAACGCCTGGAAATTCAGAAGGATTAAAAAACTGAATCCATTTTGAATAAAATTGTCTGAATATAGAGCGTACCAGTTGCAATTGCTTCAGCTTTGGTTTCACTACATCTGAAATCAGGGTTTTTACCAAATACTTCACGAATGAGTTGAGATGTGCACGTAGCTGATCGAAAAGAATGGCCTTCTTTGATGAGATGATAAACAAATGTAGCTTCAGCTGCTGCGGTTTTTTTATCCGATGTCGCTATAATGAATAAATTCCGAGATATAATAAGTGCATGATTAAGTAAAAAAATAACATATAACAAACAAATTTACTCTGGAATAAGCGATTGATTGCCACTGTTTTTGACGCGGCATTTTCATACATTTGATGTACATTCGTTCCCATGTGTTGCTTTACATCAGCGATTCCTTTGTTCACGATCGAAAAATCTCTTTTGCATAATTTGCAATATGCATTTTCTCGACCCAATTTGGATTCCGCCAACCAAGACTTGTATTGTGGTATCCACTCTTTATTAAAATAGCACTTGCCCATCTAAAATAGTTTTAAATATCTTGATGCAATATGCATAATACAATTCTGGTTGCAAATTTACTTACTTTGAAGCCAAAATGTACACTTCACTATTCACTGATTCTGAATTATATTATTTCTATTTGAAATCTTTGATATTTTTTGCAAAAAATTACGTGGTGATTGAATTATTTTAAATAATATTCACTAAATTGGAACAAAGAACAAAGAAATTGCTAGTCAGCAATCGAGTCAACATGTAAAATCGTGATAATGTTTACATTTTGAATGTTGAATTTCACCATTCGTTGTAACTCAACGAAACGTCAAATGTAATTTGACATCACGCACATGACAGCTGTATGTATTCAGTATTTGGTCATTGTACGAAATTCAAATCGTATTATGAACTTCAGCATTTGTCTTTAGATCACCGAACAATTATTAAATTTGAAAGTTTTTTGTAGTTTTAATTATTTATTTCAAAATTTTCGAAAAAGATGACAAAAGATGACTTCCTGTGAAAAAAAGATCATCTACGATCATCTAAATATATGAAAAAATGCCTCTCAAAAAGATGATAGTCATCTACGATAGATGCCATATGGGACCATTATTTATAAGGAAAGTATTTTTTTTTTTAATTTCCTCCCCGTTAGTATGTCGTTAGCTGTCTTCGATTTGCAAGCCCGAAAAGATATCCAGGCAATGAAAGGGCCGATGGGAAATTATGGTTGCCCAGTGTGTTATCACCCAGGAGTCCCTGTAAAAAACTTATCGAAGAAAACTTCAATCCGTTATTTAACATCTGAATTCAACTGTCGATCACACATTGAAACCGTAAACTTTTCACAAAAAATTTCAAACGGTGAATGTCAAGGTAGTGACGAAAGAGATTCAATTTATGGTGTGAAGGGATATAGCGCATTGCTTCTCTTTGATGACATAGATGTTATAAACTCAGTACCAACAGATTTTATGCATGGAATTCTTCTTGGAATAACTAAACACCTGATTGAGATATGGATCGGGAAAAAGAAAATCCCCACGCCACCTTTTGATAGTTACAAAATAAAAACAGTTAAGTCAAGAAAATTATTGGAGCAGAGAATTTTATCTCTTAAACCACATGTGACTTTTTTACGAAAACCACGATCAATTTTCGAAGTGAGTGATTTTAAATCTACAGAACTTATGTGTTTTTTGTGGTATTATTTAAGATACAGTTTGATTGGATTACTTAGTTAGTCACAATATTCATCGTGAACGACAAATGAATATTACTGAATATACATAGATATGCCAAATTTACGTGTATACGTATGAAAAATAAAAATAATAGTGAATCAATCCTTCTACCGTAAATTTGATTGATTTTGGTAGATAACGGTGAATATTGGAACATTTTTTGACATTACAGTCTAATGAATATTATTAAATATACATAGATATTTGAGATTGACGTGCATACCAGTAAATTTGTGCAGATTGTGTCGTCAAAAAATGTTCCAATATTCATCGTTATCCACCAAAAACCTTCAAAAGTGGTTCAAATTTTCGGTTGAAGGTTTGATTCACTATTATTTTTATTTTTTCAGAGTTATTTGCGTTCTGCAAAATCGCGTGAAGCCCCTAGCATAGAACCGACATGAGCCAATTGATACTTTTATTTAAATGCAGATTCTTTTTTAACTTGTTTATACAAATCGCATTTATTTGATATTTTTATTAAACACTGAAACATGTACCTTACATCGCTTGTCATGTTGTACACATCTCCGCCTCTGTTCTGTGTGCATTGCTGCGTATAACGGATTCCAAGTTAAAACAAAGCTATCAGATAAATGCGATTTATATAAATAAATTTAAAAAAAAAAAAATTCTGTTTAAATTTATGTGTAGTAGTCAAATAACGAACTGTTGGCCTTGCAATGTTTTAGCAGCATTTGGAACAGATATCATCTATCGAAAATACAATTCAGCTTACTGGCTCGCTATTTTCGTTTAAACACAATACTTGATAACAATTCGGCCAATCGACCGAACCAGAAACAAATTATGCTGTGCAATGAACACGACAATTGTTATTGTGCATGCTGCGAATCAGTTTAGTTATTGAAATTGATTGCCCAAGTACACAATGGATCCATCAGAAATAGAAAAAACCACTGTCCAAAAAGAAAAGAGACGACAAAGCGATCACGTATGTTTTTGGTTGTATTTTTAATCAGATATTTTTAATACAAAAATATGTTTCATTTTAGGAAACGCTCCATGCATTTTTTTTAGCCTAAATCGAAAGAACAAAAATCCAGTGCAAATGTTAAATCGACTGAACGTCAAGTTTCCCAACCGTCTGATTGTTCTGAAACGGAAGACGTAGGAGAAGGGAAAACTGATATGTCGTTTGACAAAGAGTTCAAAGAATGTAATTCTTCTTGAAATTCGCTTATTTATTGGCAATATGCTGTCATTATACTTGATTTTTCTTAATTCGCACTGTGTATAATCAAGTTTAGTTTTTTCTCTAACAATCGGAAATTAGGATCTTCTTAATTATATTTTAGGATGCTCTTAAGGTAATTTTGAACATTTTCGGATCTTCTTAAATTTTCTTATTTTAATCACTGGTAGAACCAACACACAGAAAAGAAATTTTTGACATTTCGTTAAACCCTATCGCAAACCAGGATAAACAATACATTTAATGGTGTTGACATACACAAATGCGATAGAATTTATCGCAAAAGTAGATGTCAGCACCATTAAATATATGGTTTATCCCGGTTTGCGATGACATTTAGAGGTTATGTTTTCTCTGTGAACATATATATGTACACAAACAAAGAAAAAAAAAATGAGAATCAAAAAGAAATAAAATCGGAATTCCATTCATGCATACGTATAAATTGATTTAATGTTAAATTACTCCATTGGCTCGTAATAAAAAGACAATATAATCCTTTGTACCAGAATAAGAAAAAGTATCATCATTAAATGATTTTTTACTAATAGTCATAGTCGATTTTTGTTAAGACAAAGGTATACCGCATCGCTGTCTTGATACACATGAGGCGTCGACAATCGGCAGTTGGTGTCGGTTCGAGGCGCGTATTTTTCGTGGAGTATGTCAGAATTTATGAATAAAAGTTGTTTATTTTATTTGTGTCCTTTTTCCAGAATATATTATGCCAAGTGACGATTTCGTAGATAATTCGAATTGCTAGGCAATCCTTCCAAGTGAGACTGAACAGGGTCCAGCAATCGTTATGAGCTGCATACAGTCACACAATACTGAACACATCGCAGATGATATATTGCGATTCGAGCCATCATTCTATCAAGACGAACCATTGGATTTAAGCGTTAGCTCCGCTTCTACAACCGCCTTGTCAGCGTTGGATTCTTAATTTCCATTCGTCCTAGTGATTCATTCTGTTGAATTTAAGTAACAACAGAAATTTTCGAAATTTCAAATCCTTCTAGAATGGATTCGATTTCGATAAGGCGTTGAAAGAAGGTGTAATTGCCCCGGGCAAGGGTGTTGACAACTGCACGCAATGAAATCGACATTATGATTAAATACAAAACCTCCTTTAAAATTTACAAATCGCCAATAAAAATGACAAAACGGCAA
>NW_022601595.1:0-4161 GCF_009176505.1 Sitodiplosis mosellana | reverse complement strand
CAATTCTATTGCCTATATTGTCAAAGTTATTTTTCTATATTGTTAGTCTAGAACGTAAACCATACATCAGATCACATTGCTTTATGGGGAATTTTTATTCGTCAATGTTCTCTCTTTATTTTTGTCTTTGGCAATATTTGTCTATGTAGTGTAATTGTAAAATTATAAACAAAAATTTGACAAAATAAATTATTTAGATTCCAAATTAGACACATTCAAACAATGGATTTGATTGTTCTCTCCCAAGCAAAAATTCACGCTGAATTGACGTTGCGTTAACGCATATCTGACACTGTTCTCACATGGTTTTGAACGTCAAACTGTGTGGCTATAGTATAATAGAGTGTGAAGCCGTTTGACATCATTTTTGATTTCAAATAACCGTGTGGATGCAGTGTAAGTTTGTTCGGGTATCAAGAGTCGACACCAAAAATGGTTTCAAAATTCGCCATGATAACCCTCTAATGCATACAACCGCCTCTAGACGGGCAACATTTGAATGCCTGTAGAACGTAAACCGTACATCGGATCACATTGCTTCAAAGGGAATTTTTATTCGTCAATGTTTTCTCTTTATTTTTGTCTTCCGCAATATTTGTCTATGTAGTGTGATTGAAAAGTTATGAACAAAGATGTGTGCAAAAACAAAAATTTGACAAGATAAATTATTTGGCTTCCACATTAGACACATTTTTGACACTTTTAAACAATGGATTTGATTGTTCTCTGATTTATGTCAATCGCATTTCCTGACTAAACCATGAGGAATCCAGGATTATGAATATTTTTTTAATTATCTATGGCCAAAAATCAACCAAGTACCAGTACTCCCAGCCCTGGGAAAACTTAATGCATTAGAGGGATAACGCAACGGTCATACACTTCGGCGACATGGTTTTAAATGTAAAACAGTGTGGCGGACTTCCACACTGTCCAATACAAACATAAACTGCATCCACACGGTTATTTGACATCAAAAATGGTGTCAAACGACTTCAAACTCTACTATACTATAGCCACACGGTTTGACGTTCAAAACCGTGTGAGAACAGTGTCAGATATGTGTTAACGCAACGCCGATTCAGTGTGAATTTTTTCTTGATTTATGTCAATCGCAATTTCTGACTAAACAATGAGGAATCCAGGGCCCTATTTCACGAAATGTTTTCGTGAGAAGATTTCATGAAATTTTCTCGCTGAGTACATTTGGTGAAACAAATGTATTCTTATGTAAAAATAAAGAAAATTTCAAAAAAAATTGAAAATATTCTCAAAATTTTGACATTTGATTCAGCGCCAATTTTGAATTTTGAGAATTTCCCGGGTGAACGCGATACGCTTTGATGAAAGCCTACAGTCGTTCGATGAGGCTTTCATAATTGTTATATACATTTTAAATACTGAAAGCCTAGGCGTTCAGTTGTACGTGTGTATGTTTCACGCTAGGCTTTCAATGGTACGAATGCACGAAAGAAGTGAGAATAGCAATGAAAGCCTAGACGTTCAGTATTTAAAATGTATATAAAAATTATGAAAGCCTCATCGAACGACTGTAGACTTTCATCAAAGCGTGTCGCGTTCACTCGGGTTCTCACAAAAATACGACACCACAAATTAGTTGGCTCAAAAGAAAATGAGAATTTTTTCAAATGATTAGAAAAAAAATCTTATCAAAGTTCATTTTCGTTTTTATAGACCCCCGAAATATCAAAATAGTTTTATTTTCAACATAGAACAAAATTATTGTGATAATACTAAAATCTCCTCTTGAAAATTGTTTTTTTTTTTTTATTTCAAAATATGAGAAAAACGCAAACGCTGTAAAATATTCATTTATTCGAATAAGAACCGAAAATAACTAAATATTTTTTATTTAATAAATGTTTTGCCTCGCCATCATCACAAATTATTTTATATTTAAATTTTTGTGTCTCACTTTGTTTCTCTATTGTTTGTGGACAAAAAAAAATCCACGATAGTAAATAGTCAGCATCAAAAATATTTTTTTGATTTCACTTTTTGGCCAATTTACTCCGTATACTTGCACACTTCCTGTTTATTAAGTTCGGTAATGATTGTCTTCTTTTTGGGTCGTTTGTTCTTTCAGAGAACAGATCTGAAATATCGAAAAATGGCATTAATAAAAAAAAAAGATTTTTAAAATTGAAATTGTCTGATTAAATAAAAAAAAGAAACAAAAAAAAACCTTCGATGAATTTGTATTTTGTTTCATCAATATTTCGTTTTGACCCAGCTGCACCGCTCTTAGCGATTGTTTGAGTATCAAACAGTTCAAACATAAGACGTGAAACGAATGAATAGTCAAATTCCTTTGCTTTTTGAAGAACGTTCGTGTTCATATTTTTTAGCAGCGTCAGGACACCTCGCTGAATTTTGATTTTACCATTGCAATAAGCGATCGAATACTGCCTAAAAGTTTTGTATACATTTACACACAAAAATTTATTTTTATTGTCGTTTAATCGGCGATATTTACTTACGTTTGTGGTAAAGGTGTAGGCAGCGGCAAAATTTGGGTCATTTTGTTCCACCTGGTGCTCTACATCACTCAAATCATCACTACTAGAGTTACTTGACATTCCTTCGACTGGGAGTGGTCCAATTTCTTCGTTAAGCCGTGACACAACGTTTTGCATTCTTTGTAGCTCTTTCTCCATTTTGATTTCTTTTGGTGGAATGGTGGAAGTCTTCTCATGACGTGCATTTTTCGAGTACGGACTAATAAACAAATATTAAAGTTAATACATAGTATTTCATGTACTTATATAAGTAAAAAAACCTAAGTTCAAATGAAATTACAAAGCAAAACAAATTTTAAAACTTCCAATCGAAGAAAAAACTGGAATTTGACCAAAAACTGGAACCATATGATTTATTTCGGATTTAGAATAAATGTACATACGTTTCATTTAATGATGTTCGGAAAATAACCCTAGTACCCTAGGTAAAATAACCCTCGTTAGCTATGCTTGGGCCAACAACGGCAAAAGGGTTATGTATGGATTCATCAGCAGATGCGATGTTAGAAACAATACTTGGTTTCAATTGCAGCGGTGGTGTACTTTGACCAGTTAACGGTGTAGATGTACTCACTGGAGTACGCGCCTTACGATTTTCTATAGATGAAAATGGTCTGAAATAACGAAAAAAAAAATTCGAATAAAATTTTGTTGTTGTTTCTGTTTTCTCTGGCCGTTTTGAGGTTCATCACACAGAATTGTTATCACATTGCTTGTATAAATTAAGAGACAATAACAAAAAATCAGTTAATTGTAATATTCATAAACAAAAGAATATTTGTAATCAATTGAATGCCGGAATTCGTTTTGAGAAACATAAAAAAGTGGCCACGGATATTACATTAAAGCGTTAAAGGCGATTGAAACACAGCGAAATACTTGGTTTTTTTTAATCAAAAGAAGCGCGTCAAAAATCCTTCATCAAAAGAAGAAAAAAAAATTACAAAAATCCGAAGCAAAATTAAAGAAAGAAATTGAGAAGAAAGTGGGAAATAGCATGAATGAATTGGCAATGAAAATCAATTTCGAGGGATGAATTCAATTAAAAACGGTCATAAAAAGCGAATGAAGTCTGTGTAACATACGTGTTAGATCTCGCAAAACTATTGGGTCGATAAATAGCTGGCTTCAAAGATGCTTGCATGTTTGCATTCCATATCGAATGTGTGGTTGTACTTTTTCCAATACGTGCCTTGAAAGTTCCTTTGAATGGCGATGGTCTAAGATGATAAATTAAAAAAAAAAAAAATGGAATATTTTGCCAAGTTTTGGTTTAATTAAACAAGAATAGTAGTTCAAACATACGTCTTAAATGTTGCAAGGTTCAAATGTGCTTGCACTTTTCCACTCCGAGCTGAATGTGATGATGTTGCTGTATTTTGGCCAGCTAACGGTGTGAACGTGCCTTGTGCAACATTTACCATGCGGTTGTCTTTCGAAACCGAAGACCTAGAATGACGAATGAAAAAACATGAAATTTTGTGCCAAATTTGTGCCGTACGACTTTCATTCGATGTCAATGGACTAAAGAAAAAAATTCAAATATTAAATGAAAAAAATGAAACCGCCGAAAATCCATGGTGGCAACACATACGTCTTGAAAGTTGAACTTCCAACTGGC
>NW_022601594.1:0-5326 GCF_009176505.1 Sitodiplosis mosellana | reverse complement strand
AAATTTGACGTGATTTTAATCAACTCTTAATGTTAGCAATAGCAACATTTGGTCCTTCGACTTAAAAAGAATACAACGAAACTACGACGAAAATTTGAATTAAACCACGATTTACGAACAAAAGTTACAACGAAACGATAAAATTTGAAAAGTGTTTTTTTCTCCCTTACGATTTCAAAAAAAATACATTTGAAAAATGCCTAATTCAGGCTCTGGCGACGAAGACGAAACACAGATCAGTGGGGAGCTTGCCGATCAAAAAATTAGATTGGAAAAGTTGAAAGACTTTTGTGTTAATTACACAAAAGATGGCAAAGACAGAAAGAATAAAGTCGAGTATTTTGAACGGCGTTTGCAATTGTTGGCTGAATGGAGAAACACGTTTGAGAAAGCTCATAACGACTTGATTGCGAACGAAGCGGATAAGAAAGATGCATATTTCGCTGAGAATCATCATGAAAAGGCTTTTACCAAGTGCGACGAAATGCATGATACAATAACAAAGGACTTGGAAACATTTAAAGCAAAACAAAAAAAAACAAAAAAATCATCCACGACCGGCGCTTCGACATCCAAAGCGGGCGCTCCGATTCCATCACCGCGTGAGAACGAAAATCCCAAAAAAATTCATATCGTCGAATTTTTGGATAGCGATGATGAAGAAACGATCGAAGATCAACTGGACATCGAGTCTCAAGAGGAGGTTCCACCGACGGTAGCAGTATTGAGATACCAAACGAAAGAATTATACGATGTGGTGAAAATGATACAAAAAAACGAACCATCGACTCAAGGTGAAGCCAACGCCCAGTTAGAGCAGTTGAAGACGGTTTGGGCTGAATTAAGAGCTACGTACAGACAAGTAAAGGTGTCAGCAGAAAGAGTTTGGTGCAACGAAATTCCATTCCACGAAATGCAAGAAAAATTTATGAAATTGTGCGGAAAATTAAATGATGTGAAAGAAAAATCGAATCAAAAATCAAACGTTGAATTACCAAAAATAAAGCTACCAGAGTTTAACGGTGCAAAAGATGACTGGCGCGAGTTCAAAGACCTTTTTGGAAAAATAATTCACGACAACAATTCGATTTCGGACGCATTAAAAGTGCAGTATTTAAAGTCTTGTTTAAAAGGAGAAGCATTGAAAAAAATCAAGTATTTGACACCAGAAGAATCAAATTATCAAGACGTGTACAATGTTTTGGAACGACGATATGGCAATAAAAGAGAAAATGTTGGCAAGTTGATTGATAAAATTCTTGAATTGCCAAACCAAACAGTTGAAACGAGCAGCAGCCTACGCAACATTTACGATGTAACGTACGAGTGCATGATGGCGATCCGTAATTTCGATGTGAATACTGAAAATTGGGATCCGCTCGTCATTCACATTCTAAAGAAAAAGTTAAGCAAAACAACTTTAATCGACTACGAATCCAAATTGGTCGATGTTCGCGAGCTACAACAATTATCCGACTTCTTAAATTACATCGAGCATCGCTTCATGGCATTGCTATCAGCTGAAGGTGGACATGAAAAATATGACAAAAAAAATGAAAATTTTGAAAAAAAAATCAAAAAAATCGACGATTCACCAACGGCATTCAAGTGTACATTTTGTGATAAGCCTCATTCTGTCTACAAATGTTTTGAATTTAAAAATAAATCAGTGAAAGAACGAAGTGAATGGGCAAAATCCGAAAAAGTGTGTGTTATTTGCATTCAAAAGCATGACGGTGAATGCAAAGCTAAATTCAATACGTGCAAAACATGCGGCAAGAAACATAACACCTTGCTGCATTTCGAAACAAAAAAAGAAGCAAACGAAAAGAAAACGACACTGCTCACGACGACCACTATTAATGAAGCAACGAGCAGCAAAAGTAACGAAACATCGCAAGTTCAAGTATTGACAACGACAAAAAATACAAATAAATTGTTAGCAACGGCATTTGTGAATGTACTATCAAAAAACGGCGAAAAAGTGCTATTAAAATCGGTAATCGATGGTGCCTCACAGGGTGCTTTAATAACTGAAAATGCATTCCAAAAATTGGGTCTTGACTCAGACAGTGTGAATGCTGAAGTGCAGGGTGTAGAGGGACGTAAGTCGACCGCTGGTAAAATGACAAACCTTACACTGCGACCACATTTTTCTGATGATTACGAACTCGAAACCGAAGCGCTTGTTATGAAAAAAATTACAAACCTATCATATTTTAAAGACGATTTGAAGCGTTATGATTACCTTCAAAATCTTTTGTATGCAGATCCAACGATCAACGACGAAAATGAAATCGATTTGCTGTTGGATGTCGCGGCATTTACAGCAATTATAAAAAACGGCCTAATCAAGGGGCCGATCGATGCTCCGATTGCAGTAAATAGTGAATTGGGCTGGTTGATAATGGGCCCAGAAAAAAATGAAGCACGCAACACTCCAATAAAAATTACATCATTGATTTCAAATATAGAAATTGAACGAGAAATTTCGAATTTTTTCTTATCTGAAGATCTTGAATGCGTCGATAGTGATGAAAGTGAAACAGAACCAAGCGATGAAGAGCGTTGTCGTGAAGAGTATTACGTAAAAACAACAAAAAGAGACGACGACGGCAGATTAAATGTTTCAATGGCATTTACAACTGAAAACGGACCATGTCTCGGTGATTCACGTAAGATAGCGTTAGCAACTTTATTCCAATTGGAGAAAAAATTCGCAAAAAATCCAGAATTTCACAAACAATACGTTGCAACTATCAATGAATCCATTGAGTTGGGACATTTAGTGCTGGAAAAAAATCCACCAATCGACAGCCACTACATTCCCCACCACGCAGTGTTTAAAAATAGTACCACAACCAAGCTAAGACAGGTGTACAATGCCTCGAACAAAACGGCAAATGGAAAATCTTTGAACGAGCAATTGGTTGTGGGAAAAATCATTCGAATCGTACAGCATGTGTATTATGAAAATGAAATTGAAAAATTAAATAAAAACAAAAAAATTGAAAAAACCAGTGAACTTCTAAAGTTGAATGTGTTCATCGATACGAATGGTCTGTTACGCGTGGGTGGTAGAATAAAAAACTACGACATACCATTTAACACCAGACACCCGATTTTAGTTCCAAAAAAAAGTGGAATCTCAATTTTAATCATTCGTGATATGCACAAAAATAATTTTCACGCTGGCCCAAGGTTGACCGAATCACTTATCCGACAGAAATATTGGATAGTCAACGGTCTTTCGGCGGTAAAAAAACAACTCAACGGGTGTGTCACATGCCGTAGACACAACCCAAAAACAATGCAACAAAAAATGGCAAATTTACCTGCGGTTAGAACAACAGTCGTAAGCAAGCCATTTACAAACACAATGGTTGACTTTACGGGAGCAATTTTCATCAAAACATCGAAACTCCGAAATGCAAGAGTAGTAAAGGCGTACATTTGCATTTTTGTATGTATGTCAACGAAAGCGTTGCACGTTGAGTTGGTCAGTGACATGTCAGCTGACGCATTTATTGCTGCACTACGACGTTTTATCGCGAGACGGGGTGAAGTAAAAGTGATATTCAGCGACAATGGAACCAATTTTGTGGCTGCAAATCGATTATTAAACGAATTAAGTAACAACGAAAATGAGGAATTCAACACGCGAATTTCAAACGAATTGTCAACACAGAGAATAACATGGAAATTCTCACCACCGGGCGCACCACATTTCAATGGCCTGGTAGAAGCTGGCGTAAAAACAGTAAAAATGCATCTAATGAAAGTGATGGGAGAACAAAAATTCACATTCGAAGAGTTAACGACGATTCTAGCGCAAATTGAGTCGGCAGTTAATTCAAGACCTCTGACTCCAATTTCGTGTGATGTAAACGACATCCAAGTGTTGACGCCTGCACACTTCCTTATAAACTCACACCCAACAGCAATCGCCAGCGAAAACTTGGATGAATGCAAGATCAGTTATCTCGACCGCTGGAAAAGGGTACAACAAACGGTACGTGAGTTCTGGAAAAGATGGCAGTGTGAGTATTTACATACGCTGCAGCAACGAAAAAAATGGCAAACGATTAAAAACGCCATAAAAGAAAACGACATTGTACTTTTAAACGATCAGTCATCACCCGTGGGCCAATGGCCCATGGGCCGAGTCATTAAAGTACATCCAGGCCAAGACGGACTGATAAGAGTGGCAACGATAAAAACATCGCACAATACTTTGACACGTCCATTAACAAAGTTGGCTCCACTTCCGATCAACGATGCCAACGAAATACCAAACTCATCAACGATTGAAAATGATTTAAAAAAATCTACCAACCGTACTCAAAATATGGGTACATCTTCAATTACGGCATTACTGACCACCGCAATGACAATAACGCCAGTAAATGCAACTACGTCCGCAAAATCCATTGAAACAACAACGACAACGATCATCGGAGTATGCATGTGTTTAACATTCATCGCATGTGTACTCATATTCTCAAAACAAATACGAAAACTCGCAACGTCGGCTATGTTAATTTTCGTAATGGCCATTTCAATGTATTGTCCAGCGGCAAATGCAGCTCCATTACCTAGTTCTGGGTTTTGGATAGCCGGACAATACGTTGACAAACTGGAAGCCGAAGACAGGCAAATGCAAGAAAGAATAACAAAATTGACGAACGATACAATCACAAGTATCGAAGGAATCGACGATAGCGTGTCAGAAGTAAAAACAACGCTCAAAATTTACATAGCATTGAATATTTGTACGAACATGATCATCCACATCGTCATGAACTGGTGGAGATCGCACAAACGCAACAAAAACAAAAAAACATTGAAACGTCTGGCAAAATGCGGTTGTATGCACTGCGTAAACCAACTACATTCAAAAAAGCGCTTACGTTCAGTAAAATCCGAGAACCACTGTAGGCAACAAATACAATCAACCAGCACAACAGCCGAAGCTACGATTGTAGATAAAAAGGAAATCAAATTTCACGATACAAAAACGGACAGGCACTAGTACCCCGAGGAATGAGACACACATCCGTAGAACATCGTGCTAAAAACAACGTATCGATCATAATGCCATGGGAAAAATAACATTAAATAAGATTCTTCCAATATGACATTTTCGTTTAAATCGGATGAATGAAATTTTAATCACGAAATCAATACTATTTTTTTTCTCATTGTAAATCAAAATATTGTTTAAAATTCTAAATTGTTATTAAATTTGTTTGTTTATATCAAAGTTTGGCCCGGGAGAATGTTCAAGAACATATTGTTAAATTCAGCATATTGTTCATACAAAGTC
>NW_022601593.1:0-1594 GCF_009176505.1 Sitodiplosis mosellana | reverse complement strand
CCAAATATCCTCAAACAACTACTGAACAAATTAGAACTAGTACTCTTACTTCGAAAGAAACCACTCTTTCAAGCGATGTGAACGTTTCGTCGTCTACTCAATCTGTCGATCATGAAACCACATTGTTGCCAACAGAAAAGTCATTTGCCACAGAGCATAGCTCGTTTGCACCAACTGAGGGTGCAAGAACAACGAAATATGTGGACACTACCACTGAACAATTTTCAATGGGTACCTCTGGTCCAAAAGAGACCACACTCTCTAGTGGAGAGAAATCGTCCACAACGACACAGTCAATCGATCACGAAACAACAATGTCAATGCGTGGAATTGTTGGGGGATTCACGACTGTACCTGGTGATCAAACTACGAAAGGTATCACAACCCAACCCTCGGTAGAAGAGGAAACGCTCTATACAACTCAATTCACTGATCATGAAACTATGCCCCCAGCGGAGAAATCATTTACTCCAACCGATAGTGGTAGAACAACGAAATATGTTGATACGACTACAGAACAGTTCACATCTAGTAGTTTTACACCAGAAGAAACCACGGTCACAAGTGAAGGAAAAATAGTTCTAACAACACAATCTGTTCAACACGAAACAACTGTGTTTCCAACAGGAAAATCTGTTGCCACTGAACAGAGTTCGTTTGTGCCAACTGAGAATGTTCCTACGGTCAAACATTTCGATGCAACTACTGAACAATTTAGAACAAGTAGCTTTATTCCGAAAGTAACAACACTCCCAGGTGAAAAAGGAACTCCTCCAGTTACTCAATCGTTCGATCATGAAAACAGAACTATATTACCGACTGAAAAGGTAATCACAACCGAACGCAGTGCTTTTATTCCGATTGAAAATCAAAAAACAACTAAACATGTTGATACAACCACAAAACCGTATAAGACGACAACTTTTGCTGGTGAGGAGAATCTAGTGACTACGACTCAATTTATCGGTCGTGGATCACCACTGTCGCCAACAGAAAAATCATTTGGCACAGAATCTGGAAAAACAAAACATTTCGATACTACCACTGAGCAATTCAGAACAAGTACTCAATCTGTTGACCATGAAACCACAGAAAAAGCATTTGCTACGGAACGCAGTTCGTTCAGTCCAACAGAGATTGGAACAACGACTAAATTTATTGACACTACCACAGAACGATTTGAAACAAGTAGCGTTGCCGCAAAAGTTACAACAACTCCAAGTGAAGATATGGTTGCTTCCACGATTCAATTTCTCGATCGTAAAACAACGCCATCGCCAACTGAAAAGGCTTTTGTTACTGATCGTAGTACCGCTATTCCAATTGATCGAACTTCAAAATATGATGAAACAACCACTGAACGATTTAAAACGAGCAGTTTGGCTCCTCAAACAACCACAGTGAGTGTTGAAGAAAAATTACCCACTACAACTCAATTAGTTGATCATGAAACGACATTATTGCCTACTGAAAAATCATTTTCCACTGAGCGTAGTACGTTCGTCCCAACCGAAGGTAGTAGAACAACTAAATATTTCGATACAACTACTGAGCAAATAAAAACTAGCACTGGTATTCCTCCAAGAGCGACGAC
>NW_022601592.1:0-2291 GCF_009176505.1 Sitodiplosis mosellana | reverse complement strand
TTAGAACTAGTACTCTTGTTTCGAAAGAAACCACTCTTTCAAGCGATGTAAACTTTTCGTCGTCTACTCAATCTGTCGATCATGAAATCACATTTATGTCAACAGAAAAGTCATTTTCCACAGAGCATAGCTCGTTTGCACCAACAGAGAGTGGAAGAACAACGAAATATTTCGATACCACAACTGAGCAATTCAGAACAAGCAGTTTTATTCCAAAAGAGACAACTAGTGTGGGTGAGGGAAGATTCTTTACAAGCACTGAAAGTATCGATCAAATACCAACGCTTTTACCAACGGATAGAGCATTTGCAACTGAGCAGAGTTCGTTGGCTCCAACCGAAGGAACAACGAAAAAATATATTGATAGTACTACTGAGAAATTCAAGACTAGTACTTTTGTTCCAAAATACACGACTACCTCAGATGAAGATGGAATGTCTTCCACGACACAATTCGTTGATCATGAAACGATATTTACCTCAACCGAAAAAGCATTTGTTACAGAACAAAATTTGCCTTCCGCATCTGGAAGTGGTAAAACCACAAAATATATCGATACGACCACGGAACAGTTCAGAACAAGCACTCACCTTCCGAAAGCAACAACTCTTCCAAGTGAAGAAAGGACATCTCCGATCACTCAGACTGGTCATGCAACTACCATATTGCCAGCCGAAAAATCATTTGTCACAGAGCAAAGCTCGTTCGCTCCATCTGAGGGTGGTCGGACTACAAAACAGTTCGATATAACCACCGAACAAACGAAAACTAGCACAGCTGGTTATAAAGTGACTACTCTTCCTGGTGATGAATTGACCACGGTTGGTGGTGACGAGAAAATGTTCACTACCACCCAATACATTGATCGTAAAACAACTTTGTTGCCAACGGAAAAGTCATTAGTTCCAACTGAAGGTATAACAACAACTAAACATGTTGACACAACCACTGAACAATTCCAAACGAGCAGTTTTGCTCCGAGAGAAACCACTCTTCCGACTGGAATGAAAATGCCATACACTACACAATCGATCGAACATGAATCAACAATATTACCAACGGAAGAAACTTTTGCAAGCGAACGAAGTTCGTTTGTTCCAACTGAAAGTGGCCAAACTACAAAATCTGTTGATACAACAACTGAGCAAGTAAGAACTAGCACTCTCCCGTCAAGAATGACAACTCTTTCGAGCGAAGGAAAAATGTTCACTACGACCGATCAATCAGGTGATCGCGAAATGACTCTGCCTCCAACGGAGAAGGCATTTGTCACTGAACATATTCCAATAGAAAGTGGAAGAACAACTAAATATGTTGACACAACCACAGATCAATTCAAAACAAGTAGCTATGCTCCGAAAGAGACGACTATCCCAGTCGATCACGAAACAAAAATTTCTCCAACAGATAGATCAGTTGTTACAGAACACACCACTGAACAATACAGAACTAGCACACTCACGTCAAAAGCCACCACAATTCCTAGTGAAGAAGACCTCCCTACGACTCAATCTATTGATCATGAAACGACTATGTTGCCAACAGAGAAAACATTCGTTTCTGAACGTAGTTCGTTTGTTCCAACAGAGAGTGGAACAACGAAGAAATATGTCGATACCACTACTGATCAATTTAAAACGAGCGGTTTCACTCCAAAAGTTACTACTCTGGCAAGTAAAGACAGAATTCCTTCGACCACTCATTATATTGACCATGAAACAACTGTTTTGGTAACAGACAAATCTTTCGGCACTGAAAGTGGAACAACTATTAAGTATGTAGATTCAACCACTGAGAAATACAAAACTAGCACATTCGTACCAAAAATGACCACAATTGCTGGTGAAGAAAAAATGTTGACTACGACTCACTTTTTTGATGATGAATCGACTAAGCGGCCAACAGAAAAGACATCTGCCACTGAACAAAGTTCATTCATTCCAACTGAAGGTGGTAAAACAACCAAATATTTCGATACAACTACTGAGCAAATGAAAACTAGCACCGGTACTCCTCCAAGAGCGACGACTCTTCCAAGTGAGCATGAGATTCCTTCGACCACTCAATTTGTCGATTACGAAACCACTTTATCACCAACAGAAAAAACATTTGGTACTGAACGAAGCTCATTCAGTCCTACTGAGAGTGGAACAACGACTAAATATGCCGAAACAACTACTCAAGAACTTAGAACTAGTTCTGTCCCACATAAAGTAACGACAGAATTTAGTGAGGCTATTCCATCCACTACTCAATTCGTTGGTCGTGAAACGACTTTGTCGCCTACTGAA
>NW_022601591.1:0-2075 GCF_009176505.1 Sitodiplosis mosellana | reverse complement strand
GTACACATATTCCAAAAGTAACGACTCTTTCGAGTGAAGAGAAACTTATTACCACTACTCAAATTGATCATGAAACGACTGTAGTACCAACTGAAGAGCGAAGCTCATTCATTCCTGTTGAAAGTAGTAGAACGACCAAATATGCTCAAACAACCACAGAACAAATTAGAAGTAGTACTCTTGCTCCAGAAGAAACAACTCCTTCGATCGAAGAAAACATTTCGTCTTCCACTCAATCTGTCGATCATGCAACAACAATGTTACAAACAGAAAGGTCATTTGCCACAGAACGTAGCTCGCTTGCTCCCACTGAGAGTGGAAGAACAACGAAATATGTGGACACTACCACTGAACAATTTTCAATGGGTACCTCTGGTCCAAAAGAGACCACACTCTCTAGTGGAGAGAAATCGTCCACAACGACACAGTCAGTTGATCATGAAACAACAATGTCAATGCGTGGAATTGATGACGGAATCACGACTGTGCTTAGTAGTCAATCTACAGATGGTGTTACAACCCAATCCACTTTAGAAAAGGAAGCACCTTACACAACTCAAATTATTGATCTCGAAACCACTATACTAGCGATACAGGAGGTAAATACTGTACCGACTGAAAGTGGAAGGACAATAAAATATATCGATCCCATTTCTTCTACTCTTTCGCCAAAAGAAACGACTCTTGCCACTGAAAAGGATATTTCATCCACTACTCAATTCATTGGTCGTGAAACGACATTGTTGCCTACTGAAAGAGAATTTTCTACAGAGCAAAGCTCATTTGGTCCAACTGAAGGCAAAACAACCACCAAATATGTCGATAGTACCACAGAACAATTCAAAAGCAGTCCTATTTTAGAAACAACAACTGTTGTTAGTGGCGAAAAAACGCATACCACAGAGTCCAATGTTCATGAAACGACATTGAAACCAACAGCAAAAGGTTTCAGTACAGAAGGAGGCACATTTGCTCCGACTGAGAGTGGTGAAACTACAAAATATTTCGATACTACCACTGAACAATTCACAACGAGTGGTTCTGCTTCAAAGCAGACGCCTCTCGCTGGCGAAGGACGAATGTTCACAACAACTCAATATATTGATCATGAATCGACTATATTGCCAACAGAAAAATTATCTACCACTGAACATAGTACGTTTGTTCCAGCTGAAGGTGGTACAACAGCCAAATACTTCGATATAACCACTGAGCAAATAAAAATTAGTACTGGTATTCCTCCAAAAGCAACGACTCTTCAAAGAGAGGATAAATTTCCGACGACCACTCAATTTGTCGATCACGAAACCACTTTACCACCAACAGAAAAACCTTCTGGTACTGAACGAAGCTCATTCATTCCCAATGATGGCAAAACTACAATTAAATATATCGATACTACAACAAGTACTTATATTCCAAAAGTAACGACTTTTTCGGGTGAAGAGAAAATTTCATCAACTTCACAATCGGTTGACCATGAAACGACTTTATCACCTACAGAAAAGACATTTGTTACTGATCGTAACACCTTCATTCCGATTGGCAGAACACCGAAATATGATGAAACAACCACGGAACGATTGAAGACGACTACTTTCGCTCCTCAAGTAACCACAATGCGTGGTGAAGAAAAATTACCTACTACAATACAATTCGTTGGTCGTGAAACCACTTTGTTGTCTACTAAAAAATCATTTTCCACTGAGCGTAGTACGTTCGCTCCAACCGAAGGTAGTAGAACAACTAAATATTTCGATACAACTACTGAGCAAATAAAAACTAGCACTGGTATTCCCCCAAGAGCGATGACTCTCCAAAGGGAGGATAAGATTCCTTCGACCACTCAATTTGTCGATCATGAAACCACTTTACCACCAACAGAAAAAACATTTGCTACCGAACGAAGCTCATTCAGTCCTACTGAGAGTGGAATAACGACTAAATATGTCGAAACAACTACTCAAGAGCTTAGAACTAGTTCGGTTCCACATAAAGTAACGACAGAATTTGGTCAGGCTATTCCAACCACTACTCAATTCGTTGGTCGTGAAACGACTTTGTCGCCTACTGAA
>NW_022601590.1:0-6589 GCF_009176505.1 Sitodiplosis mosellana | reverse complement strand
AAATTGCAATATTGTGCGATTAAATATTGAAATGTTTTTCTATTATTAAGTGTTCATTAACTCTCCTCCTCGGAAAAAATTGACCGTCCTCGGTTGATCAATACATGTTTAAATTTGTATTCAGTGCTGATTGTGCATTTTATTGAATATTTTTTATTTAATTCTGAACTTTTATTTATTTGACTTTTGAATAGTTGAAAATTGGACATGGCACTCAAATGGAATGGAATCGAACAGATAAATTTTTAATAGCTGTGTGACGGTTTTTCGTTCGCACTCGAAGTCCTGTTCGGTTGTTGATTCGACAAATTCATGTAGTAGTGACAGATGAAATTCCATTTGCCTTCATCGTATTTATAATGGTTTTTAGATTTTCACGAGTTTTCTGCAGATAATACTTGGACACATTTAGATCCAATTCCAGTTGATTTATTTTAGACACATCTGCTGATCCAAATTCACTCTTTTGATTCAAACGTGTCGCCTCCATTTCAAATAAAGATACAAATTGGATAATGTTTTTCATTGTGTATGTGAGGCCTTTTGATTTATGTAATGGGAGCTGGACATCTGCCGTTTTGCGCTTTTTCGATAGATTAGTTGGCGTAGTGACGCTGCTTTTTTTCAGTTTTTTCGCAACGTCCGCAGTTTTTAAATTTACATCAATTGTGGTTAAGGATTTCATGACTTTCCCTTCATCGTCAAGTGCCGCTAATATATTTTCCAACTCCTTCAAAAGCTGTGCATCTTCACCTGGGCTGAATGAAATTTTGTTGATTTCAGCATACAACAAAGAAGCCCATTTGAACGTTAGTTTGCAATAGTTTTCCACGTTGGACGATATATTTGTCGTCGCTATTCCATCAGCCTGAGCACCGTCACAGCTATCGTCACTGTTATTGTCACTGCTGGTTTTTGGCATTTTTTGTCTAAACTCCACAAAATAGTTTTGCTAAACTTTTTTTTTTCTTTTCAATCTCTTGATAATACTATAAATGAAGTTAATGATCAAAGGTAACGGTCGAAATGTTTCTGTTATTTCTTTTTGTTTCTTTTTTTATTTTCTCGTTCTGTATTGTGTTTTATTTATAAAGACACTCAAACACATTTGACGCAACTGAAACAAACGAACGTCAATATGGCTGAAAATTTGACAGCTATGTTAATGTCATGCGATGAATTGCCCGATTGAATTTTTAGTACATGGTCATACGGTAGCGGTTAAGACGAATAGTGGCAATGATTCTAGGATTGTGTATTTTGAATCAGTCGTTGTTAATAAGTTCCGGACCAAGTTTGCAGAAAGTTACTTATTCATTATTGTTTCAGTCATCTTTAATTTTGAAAGTCTATTCAAATTTTTCTTTAAACCCAATTTTTACGTTGAATACTCATTATATTGATTCTATTTTAAGCCCCTAGCTTGGTTTATTTATACTCTAAATTTTGATAAAGTGATTAGCACATTAAATGTCCAAATATGGTAATACAATATTTATATTTCAATCAATGTTTTTAATCAAACTTGACCACTGAATTAGCCCTGACTGTGCAAAATATGATAATTAACTATTAATTTTGATATTGTTCCTGTGATATACATTTGTTATTTGAAATTGATATTACCATTGATATTGAAATCGAATGTGCACCAATAAAGTAAATTATTATTGAACTCAGAAATTGAACTTGAAGGTAATATTGTTTGACACTGATTTTGATTTATAATCAAAATATAAGAATGTTTCCATGAACACGAATATGAAATTGAAAGCGAATTTCCCAATATAACTAACACAATAAAAACAAACATTCCACTTGTGCATTGTGCAATGTGCTGATTAGAAACAAAAACAAAAATACAATATCAATAGATGTTAACTCTAAATGTTTCAAATTCAATAAAAGAGTCTTGTGTACATTGGCAGACAAAAAGATGTCTTTTAAAATTATGTCTGACAATTAGATGGCAGCAGTAGTCATTAAAAATTATAAATGAAGGAAAAGAAAATTGTGTTTGCAGAGAAATTTATGTCGTTCATATTGAATGAAATACCCGGAAAATGTCTGAAAAACAAAATCCATTTTTTTTTTTCTGACAACAATTTTTTTTACTCGTTTCAACTTCAAATTCGTCAAAAAGTGTTCACTCAATGAATGGTCGATATCGCTCCAAAAATTCTGAAAAGATAATGCTTCCTATTACGAAACAGCTGCAGATTGAATGTCAACAAGAATATACAACATATATACATACACACACTTAGAGTTAGAATGAACCGTTTGATTTTTTAAAGTTGAAATCCTATTTAATTTAAAGTTCACTCAGCTAATTGCACACTTTTTAATGTTTCGCTTATGTTCTGTGGTATTTTGAAGTGCATTTAATGTTCGATATATGTTGTTTTTGAGTCCAGATCAAATCCTTCAACGAAGAGGGAAACTTGGGTTAGTTGATGTAAATGAAAATATCGTCGAAGTCAAAATATGAGTCAATGTTCTTATAGGAAAAGATCAATCATAGTGTACCAGGACCAATTTTCTGTATCTTTTAATATTGAAGAGTGTGATTTGACTTTATGAAATCGGAAATTGAAAAAAAGCGGAACGAGCTACATAATTATTTGGTTAGAAGGCAGAAACAAAATAAATAATAAAGTATCACTTGTACAAAAAAACCTGTTTGTTCTTTTCACATTAGACTTCTATAACTCGAGACGTAGGGTACGGTGGGGCAAATATCCGCACTTTTTTTCCAAATCGAATATTGCAATGAAAATCGAAAAAAAACCTTGCAAATTTTGGTTGCATATTGTAGCTTGAGTCAATACCTAACTTTTATAGAAGAGCATTTTTTGATATGACTTCTTTTAGGGTCCGATATTGCCCTCCGCGCACTACCCTGATTTGTGGGGTAAATATCCGCAGGTGGGGTAAATATCCGCGCCCGGTGGGGCAAATATCCGCAGCCGCATTTTCATTGTTTTTCATAAATTTATCATCAGAAAAAGTTTTAGTGTTGGATTTGTCGATCCTTTGCTGATGTTGTGTCAAAATTTCATGGAATTTGGACCGCTAGAAGTGAAGTTATTACGCCCGAGGTGACACTACCTTTTTCTCATCGATTGACATATACATGAGGTGCGCCGCTTATATATATGAGGTGCGGATATTTGCCCCACTACCAACTTTGACATTAGTAGCTCGATTGAACCACAAATATTATAAATATCCAGAACAAACTTATTTCGATTTGAAACAGCTCGTCTTAAGCTACAAAATATACTTACCCGTTTTCAAAAAATATTAAATTTTAATAGTCAAAACACAAATTCTGTAGACTCAAAAAATGAACTCAGCACTAGTCAAAAACACGTTTATGCTTGTAGATTGTCTGTACTTGACTGAAACATATCAAAACCATATTACCAAATATGGTGTTTTTGATGCTCTTTCAAATGACACCAGGATCATTCGGTTATGTGTTGTCTGTGTCGAGAAAAGGCCAGTGCGGATATTTACCCCATGCGGATATTTGCCCCACCGTACCCTATCATTTTTAATCACTATTGAATAAATCAACATACAGATTATTTTTTTCTTTAATTTTTTTTCAATGTTTTATGTTTTTCCTTTATGTACTAAGAAAATATGAAAACGTTCTTTATTCGCATTTGGGATTTTCACATGAAAAACAATGACAATGTAATAAAAAATGGCGGAAGTGATTCAGAAACTAATTGATATAGTTGGCATTATCTTTCATCTCTAAACGATATAAATACATGACAATTTTATTTGGTAAAACGAATACTTTGAATGAAAAATCAGAATAAAAAAAACCAAAACACATTTATTGGAAATTGGATATAATATACGCATAATGAAAAGCTGATCAAACACTAGAAAAGGTTTAATCTTATATTTTTAATATAGGTTAAATATTCAAGAAGTAGAATACACGTGTTTATGTACATAAGAAGAAGTTGAACCAAAGAAGCTTATCGAATTAAACAGAAAAATTCCCATTCTAATTATTCGTTGTCAAAATGAATTACATAATAAGTTGAATCAAACGAAAAAAAATGTAAAGCTAGCGGTATTTTTATTTTTTTTCTTTCAATTTTCAAGAACAAAACAAACTTGAAAATTAAACAGTAACACCATCTTTTGGTGAAATTATTTTCCAAAAAACATCAATATCACCCAGGCTCTTTACTTCACCAACTTACAAATCATGTTTCGAACAACTTGGACTCTTATGAAAAGATACATGATCTCTTTTGTGTGACACTCCTTTTTGTTATTTCCACTCACCAATACATCAATATCAGAGAAAAAGCCTAATCGTCTTGAAAATAAAATATGTGTAACACCAAAGGAGTTTCTTTACCAAAGGAGTTTTATCAGATGTGTTATTTCCAATTTGGATTGGGACGTAAATATTGAAGGAGAAGGCAATGATCGTGTATTTCGTTATGCAAATTTGCCACCAACATTGTTGATAACAATTTTGTACTATTTAAACGAGCAGAATTGACTTTGCGTCATTAAATATTTCAACGAATGTAAATTTTTATTATTCAAATATGAATTGACCATAAAAATCATTTGAAATCACTCGGTGTACACGAAGTTCCCTTCGACTTTGGGCATCATAAATCGTCATATCGTATCAAATTTTCGTTTCCGTGATTTTTTCATGAAAATATGTATCTTTTTTTCAACAATACGTTTCTGATGATTGGATTTGAAAAATATGCCATAGAAATTTAACCCTTTCAAAATAATAGTTCGGATAAGGAAAATTACAAAAATTTCGGAAACTTTCTCGTTTTTGCTCGAAAAAGTTAATCAAACCGAATGAAAATTTCAGAAAATGTTTGCCCTAAAATACGATTGAGTTGCACAGAGCTTCACTGCGATCCGACCATTAATTTTTGGCATTTTTTAAGGGTGTTTCGCAATTCAAACTTAAAGATTTGTTACCTATTTACTGATTAATGCTGTTATTATATAAGAATAAGAGCAAAAACAGAAATATACTTCAACCAGACATTTCAGGTGAAACATAACGGATATTTTTGAATCGATCATAAATTAAACTGCTGCAATTTTTAATTTATTTAGATCATTTACATCTCCTTATTCATTAAAATGGTCATTAATCCCGATTCAACGAATGAGGTATTCGTCGCAACTTGAGGCGAATAACATCTCCAATGACTTTATTTTTTTTTAATGCTTCAATTGGATAATGACACTGAATTCAATATTTGTGCAATAAACTTGAAGAGAAATGAACCGTTGTGCTTAAACTTATCTCTATGGTGTATTTGTGCAAAATATAATAGTTCATGATTTTCATTTCGCTTATTTTTTTATCTATAGTCATGACAAAAAGAGAGAAAAAATTATATACTTCTCATCTTGCACTTGACTTTTCGTGACGCTAATAATTTATAAAGTGTTTTTAGAGGAAAGAAAAAAATTAATACGTGGGCAATTTCTGAAGAAATTTTCGATCTTATTGATTCCTTTCTCCTGTCAAAGTCAGCGTCTTCATATGTGAATTCTTGACCGATTTTTTTCCTGTGCATTAGTTCATTGCCAGTAAATTCGGTAGTTGCCTTTTTGGTTAATTTGGGTGATTGGTCAATCATGATACATTCCTGTTTCGTATTGTCTGTGTTTTCAAGAAGTGCTCCTGATTCTTTCTCTTCTTTATTTATTTCTACCAAATCATTATTTGTATTTATTGGACTCATTACGATTGGTTCAGTTTTTGAAATGTCTTTCTCATCTTCTTGTTTATATAAACTAATTTTCAACATTATTATTGTCCTTTTCAAATCAATGTTCAAATATCCCACAGCTGAAGAAATACATTCACTTTCTAGTTTTATTTCTGAATACTGTTCGCTTTTAATAAATGATAAACTTGTATTTTTATCCATTGTGTTTTTGATTTCATTCAATCGATCTCTCATAATTTTTGTTCTGTTCAGCAATTTTTTAAATGTTAAACTTAATTTTTCGTAATTCTTCATTTTTATTTATTTTTTTAAACCGTGTGGTGCTGCCACATCGTGTTTTTCATACACTATATGTATTAATTTTACGTTGACTTATACTCTTCTTGAGTCGTTTTACTCTCACAACTTATTGAACGATAATTCAATAAATGATCGACTAGCAAAACATTTTCCGTTGATCCGAAGATCCGATTTAACCTAGCGTTGATCCGTAAAGATTCCGACTTTTGTTGACTAATACACTTCGATTAAACACTATGGTTTTGTGTTCATGTATCTAGTTGTCTCAAAAATTCATATGATACTATATATCATTGGTAGAATTTTATCGACTTAGATTCAGAAAATCACTCTCAGATTTTAACAGTATACTTATGTACTTATAAAAAAATCATCGACTAGTGATTTCCCTGTTGAGCCCCCAGTTAATTCCAGTTAATTGTACATATGCAATTTTTAAAGGAAATAAAACGATTGAGAACAATGACAAAGTTAAATTCGTGCACGATGTGCTTTATTGAACTCTCTGAAACTGAACTGCAGTAAATGTGCAT
>NW_022601589.1:0-3173 GCF_009176505.1 Sitodiplosis mosellana | reverse complement strand
ACGATTCCCAGGAATCAAGCGGCCAAAAAGCAAAAGAAGCACAAATGCCATGTGTGCAATTATTTGACAGATTATAAGTCGCATCTCAAAGCACACTTGCGAACTCACACTGGAGAAAAGCCGTTTCAGTGTGATGTTTGTTCGAAGTCCTTTGCACAAAAACAAGCCCTGAACCGTCATAAGAAAACGCATGGCCCGAAGCCTCAATTTCGTTGTTCAAAATGTAATCAAAGATTTGAACAAGAATCAGACAAAATCGATCATGAAAGGCTCTGTAGTCCTCAGCAATTCGAATGCGACACTTGTGGATATAGAACGATCCACAAACCAAATTTGATAAGACATATGCGGATTCACACCGAGGAAAAGCCGTTCGAGTGCTCAGTGTGTTTCAAATTGTTTACAAGCATCGCTCGTCTCCAAAGTCATTCAATGACCCACATCGATGGACCGCCGAATGCTTGTTCGAAATGCGGCCAACGATTTGCCACTCCAGAAGATAAGCAAGCACACGAAACGCGCTGCCAACGAAGTCTTTTCGCATGTAATCAGTGTCATTACAAAACTGTTCACAAGACTAATTATAAGACACACTTGCAATCAAAACACGGAGCAAAACGATCGATCAAATGTGGAATTTGCAGCAAACAATTCGTCAAACAGATTAAAATGAACCAACATTTGTCATCAGCACACAGCGACCGATTCCCATTCCAATGCTCCAAGTGCTTTGGAGGATACGCAACCGAAGGTGCAAAAATTGTCCATGAAGATATCTGCGCCTACCGTCAGTATCAATGCCATTTGTGCGAAGAGCATTGTCGAGACAAACAACAGTTGAAGATTCACATGCGAAAAGATCACACCGGAGAGCGGATTCAATGCAAAGTGTGTGCGGCCAGTTTTGCCAGTAAAGGTGCTGCCAATCGACATATGAAAACAGTTCACCGTTTGAAGACGAAATAAGTCACCCATTCCGTAGATTGGTTACAACACAGTTGACTTTGAAACCAATATTGCTTGATACCTATAAATACATCAATTGAACTCATAACTCGATACACTAAAAATAACTTTGAGGGAATGAAATAATTATGAAAAACATTAAATGTTCTTCCCATTACCAAAACTTCATGAATGCCACTTTAGATTTGAGCTCAATTTTTGAATGAAACAATTCAGAAATAAATCGAAATAGAAATAAAAGGAAAATCGAGTTGACTTTCATTTCAGAGATTATTTTTGCAGAAAATTCTTCTTGGTTAACGAAAGGAACAAAAGCCTTTTTGACATATGCATTATATTATCCCTCTAGCGCATACAACCGCCTTTAGACGGGCAACATTTGAACGCCTATATAACGTAAACCATACGTCGGGTCACATTGCTTCAAAGGGCATTTTTATTCTTCAAGGTGTGCCCTATAAATAATTTTGTTCTTGCACTATTCGTCTTCATCAAGCGGTTGTTGTGTTATGAACAAGAATGTGCGCAAAAACAAAAATTTGATGAAATCAGTTATTCTCTTCCAAAATCAGACACATTTTTGACACTTTTAAACAATGGATTTGATTGTTCCCTGACTTATGTCAATCGCATTTCCTGACTAAACCATGAGGAATCCAGAATTATGAATATTTTTTTAATTACCTATGGCCAACAATCAGCCAAGTACCAGTACTTCCAGCCCTGGGAAGAATTAATGCACTAGAAGGTTAATAAAATCCTTTGCGTTACATTTTAATCAAGTTTGCATATTTTTAAGATAATGCTACAATTTCATAGGGTGACATTGTTCACACTTTCCAATAATGAAATGTTTTAGTTTTATTTCAATCGCAAATGTCATTTGTGCATCAGTCTCATTTCTTGTGGCGTCTTCGATCACACTCCGAATATTTTTGATAGCAAACACAATCTTCTGATGTGAACCATTTTCAAGGTATTGTTGATTGGATAAATTTGCTCGATAGATGGATGAATGGTTCACAGTGGTTTAATCTCGTTTCAGTTGTTTGGACATTGGACAATCCACAGAATTAATTCGATTTGCATACTTTTTCAGCTTCCATTCATGAGAAAATCCATTTCATTAGCCGTAATTCCATTTTACCTGAACTGTAGCATAGCTCAACGAATAGCTCAGTTGCTAGTCGGCACACAACGGTATCATCATACGTCAATTATACATGTATCTCATACTCACATTCGATCGTTCGATGTTCATTTCGAAGTAGCGTGTTCCTTTCAATGAACATTTAGCACATTCGGTGCGATGTGAGAAATCTCAAAAAGTCCAATATGATTCAGATCAGATTGATGAGCTACTGATTGACATGAAGCGTATACATTCGGTGACGTTGGCAACCTAACGAAATGTCACACAAATAGCAACCGTGTGGGTCGTCGTATCAATGCTGTAGGATATGCTGAGCTCGCCATTGTTTAATGAGTCACGCAGTGAGGCAGACATCTTGAAAGACGATACGCAGAAAAAATATTATATTTTCAGCAGACAAAGGTGACGAAAAACGTAAGTGTTCTCGTAATTCTGTTGTGAAAGGGACAAAACAAATAATACTTTCATGAAAATGATCCAAAATAGCCTAAGACACAACAGCATTTTTGCTGTGTACTTTTTCTCATCCACACACGCGCTGAACACGTTGTTTGCATTGAGTTGATTCATTTATGCATGTTGAATTTTTCTATGTTTCTCCTGAATCGAATAGGAAATGAACCCATTCAAAGGTGTTTCTGGTAGACGCTGCAAGCGTAAACCAAAGTCCGATATGATTGAAGTCAAGCAAGAGCCTGGTATTAAGGAAGAGCCGCGTGATGATGACGTCATGGATATACCACTGCCTCGAATTGATGGAAGATATCGTGTGAATTACGAAGGACCGTTTGACTTTGGCAATGACTTCGATGAAGTAAAAGATGAAATAAAATGCGAAAATAAAGAGGCGGGCAAAGAAAAGGACTCGACACCATGTGAACGATTGGATGTCAGCGCTAGCAACGATGATAATAACGAAAAGTTTGTGGGTAACGCAATCGATGTGCAACAACCGCATCCCGTCGACAGCAGAAAGGAACAGAATGGAAGTTCCAAAAGACGAAACAAACGAACGATTCCCAGGAATCAAGCGGCCAAAAAGCAAAAGAAGCAC
>NW_022601588.1:0-7666 GCF_009176505.1 Sitodiplosis mosellana | reverse complement strand
AATGTCTTAGTTCATCACATCGATTGCGATCTTTGTACATCAATACTTATTTCGGTTTCAGTGAATCAATAAATGTTTAGAAATTCATTTGCATTGTTTAACCGAAATTTTTGAATTGAACTCAACGAATTTGCTCAAAAGAGAGCTACCAATCGGCATGAAGTGTGTGCATATGGCGACACAGTCAACTTAACGAAATGTCATCAACACGAATAGCAACCGTGTGAATCGCAGTATCAATTCTGTAGGATATGCTGAGGTTTTCCATTGTTCAATGAGTCGCAGAGTTGGGTAGACTTTTTGTGAGAACCGTGAAAAGACATTTTCAGTAGAAAAAGGTCGAAGAACAAACCTGAGTGTTGAATGTTTTTCATTTTTTTATTCATTTTTTGGATGCCATTTTTTAGTATGCAATTTTTGTGATTCGGTCGTAAAAGTGAACAATCATAAAAATAATTGATGCCCAAGAAAATTGTTTACACATAACCCAACTTATGAGCGTATGCGATGAGTGCACATTTTTTGCAAAGACACGTGGTTTGCATTTGATTGAAGCACTTTTTATCATTATCGAGATATTAAAATAGTTATTTTAAATGTTGACTATTGATTTTTGATATTGTCTTTTCGGTATCAACAGATAATGAACCCATTCAAAGGTGTTCCTGGCGGACGCAGCAAGCGCAAGTCAACGTTGGCAAAGGTTGAAGTCAAGCAAGAGCCTGGTATTAAAGAAGAGCCCAACGACGGTAATGATGTCATGAACATAACACGTTCGAGAGTTCATGGAAGATATCGGGTGAATTACGATGGACCGGTCAACTTTAACGATGATTTCGATGAAGTAAAAGATGAAATCAAATGCGAAGAAGAAGAGACGCGCAAAGATAAGGACTCGACACCATGTGAACGATCGAATAAAAGCGCTGTCACCAACCATGGTGACAACGAAGAGCCTATGGGTTACGCAATCGATGTTCAATCACCAAAACCACTTGGCAGCGGAAACAAACGCAAGGGAAGTGCGAAAAAGCAGAAAAAACGAGCCATTCCCAGGAATGAAGCGGCCAAAAAGCAAAAGAAGCACAAATGCCATGTGTGTAATCATGTGGCAGTTCGAAAGTCTCATCTCATATTACACATGCGAATTCACACTGGAGAAAAGCCGTATCAGTGTGATGTTTGTTCGAAGTCCTTTGCACAAAAAGGTGCTTTGGACAGTCATAAGAAAACGCACGGCCAATTCCGTTGTTCAAAATGCAATCAAGGATTTGAACAAGAATCAGTCAAGACTGATCATGAAAGGCTATGTAATCCCCAGCAATTCGAATGTGAAACTTGTGGATATAGAACGATCTACAAACCAAATTTGGAAAGACATATGCGGATTCACACCGGAGCAAAGCCGTTCGTGTGCTCAGTTTGTTTCAAGTTGTTTTCAAACAACTCTGATCTTCATAGGCATTCAATGACTCACAAAGATGAACTGCCGAATGCTTGTTCGAAATGTGGTCGACGATTTGCCACTCCAGACGATAAGCAATCACACGAAACGCACTGCCAACGAAGTCTTTTTGCATGTAATCAGTGTAATTACAAAACTGTCTACAAGGCTCAATTGAAGCGGCACATGCAAGGAAAACACGGAGCCAGAGGATCGATCGAATGTGAAATTTGCAACAAGAAGTTCGTCGAACGTATTGTTTTAAATCGGCATTTGTCATCAGCACACAGCGACCAGTTCCCGTTCCAATGCTCCAAGTGCTTTGCAGGATTCGTAATCGAAGATGCAAAAGAGGTTCATGAAGATAGCTGGGTCACCGCCAGTATCAATGCTATTTGTGCAAAGAGCATCGCCGAGACAAACAACATTTGAAGATTCACATGCGAAAAGATCACACCGGAGAACGGATTCAATGCGAGGTGTGTACAGCAAGCTTTACCAAGAAAAGTAATGCCGATCGACACATGAAAAGAGTTCACCGTTTGACAAAGAAATAAATCGCGTATTTCATAAATGTATTAAGACACACTTCGCTCATAATTCCTTCAACTATTAACAAAACTTATTATTCTATACATTTCAAACACCTTTACCATTTGAAATCATTTCGATTTATCATCCAATACTTTTTATTGCCACAAATTCATGAATAGCTTCCTTAGATTCAAGCTCCATTGTTGAATGAAACCAAACAAAAATAAATTGTAACAGAAACATAAAGAAAATCGAGTTGACATTTATTTCACAGTTTATTTCTGCAGAAAATTCATCTTGACGAACTAATGGAACAAAAGCCTTTTTTGGCAAATGTGTTATTTCAACGAAGTCCATTACGTTGCGTTCTAATCGAGTTTGTCCGTTTTAATGATGATGTTACAGTTTCAAAGCGTGATTTTATTCACCATTACCAGTAATAACATATTTTGTTTTAATTAATATCTAGATATCATTTGTACATCGGTTCAATTTGCATACTAATTCAGCATGAACGCAGAGCCATGAAACCGAACTGTCAAACTACAACGGGGACCGCGTAGTCGGTTGTCATTCGTTGCGGAACGCGCTAAAAGTATGCATAAGTACATGAGTACATATTTCAAGCATTCTGGTTAAAAAATATTTCAATTATTTATAAAAATATACCTAGTGTATCAATATGAAAACCCATTTTTAATAACATTTTAGAAACGTTTGAAAAAATACCGAAAAAGAATATGAACTTTCTTTTTTTTTTTGCTCAGAAATTCTTTGCTAACATTTTTCTTGTTTTTGATTGACAAAGTGAGGTTAAGTATCTACTGACATGTTCAATGTGTAGAACAAATTTGTGCACTCGGTGGAACAAAGCCATTGTGTGTTTAAGGAGCCACTTTATTCCCATGGCTCCTGAAACACATTTTCAAGCTCACTTTGTAGGAAGCGAACGTAAAAAATGAGAAAATTGAATTAATTGATTTCAAAATTCATTTGAACATCAGCAAATCTAAAGAAAACTTAGATAAATATGTTCATGTTGGAAACATTTTTCTAAATTTGATAATGAGGATGTGTCATCCAAATCATTCATTGCATTTAAATAGGAAATAAAGAAACAACATAATTTTACACAAATATTCATTTTCCACTCGATTTTATCATTTTTATTCACTCCATTAATAATATACGTTCACGAAAATACGTTGTCTTTTTCAAACATAGTAGTTCAAATTCAACGAGTCGTTCTACGAAGGTGCACTTAAGACTGTCTGGCGTGTATTTAATTTGTACTTTATTCTGACAGCCGCGTTGTAATTGATGATGACAGTTCGGTTTCGCCCCTCTGCATGAACGCATGATAAACTTCATCACATTAGCCTTAATTCAATTTTATTTAGGTCAACTGTAGCATTTTTCAGGAATGTCAACCAACAAGTCAGTCGTAAGTCGGCAAATAATTTAGAATCGCTCATTTGATCACACAAACCAAACATGTGTCTCACTTTCACGTTTGATCGTTCAATGTTCATCTCAAACAACCTTCCAATAAGTAGTTCAGTCAGTGCGATGTCCCAAAAAGGAATTGACACCAGTTTAGTGCTGGTTTGCCGCTCTCACACTACAGCATACTGTATGTAGTGTGGTGTGAGAGCAGCAAACCAGCACTAAACTGGTGTCAATTTCTTTTTGGGGTGAGAAATGCAAGACAAACCAATGCGATTCCAATTCGATTTTTATGACATCAAAGCTGAAGAAGATGACTTTATCGCATTCGCGAGGCACGGAAATTGGACAATTTTAAATACTAATGAGTTTACATTCAAATAAACGAAGAAAAACTAACGATTGAGTTTGTTGTTATTTCACAATCGTCTGTTTCAGACAATAAATCCTCCCGACAAGAGACACTCCCAATAGTGGCACACATGAATTTTCCCTCCAAATAATCATACACGATTTAGAACAATGCTATTCTATTACTGCGATGTTCTACTGAATTTCTTCGTATCAACTTTCAATGTGCAATTATCGTGTGATGAAATCTCTGATTTTTAAAAGGCAATTTCTCAATGGGGAATTCTCATAGTTAGCTTAAACTACAATGTTAAAATGTTAACGGAATGTAATGCATCAAAATCGGATATCGTATTTTACCTACGCAATGATTGCACATTCCAAGAATGCATTCTATTTCGATATTACAGATTTAATAGATGTTATGTCGTTGACTTCCTGCAATGTGGAAGTAAATATTGACAGCTTAATGCAATACATCCCTACTAAAAGTATCTGTTGCCTATTGAACATCGAGCATCGCACAATCATCCAGCATTTGTAATGCGATCGATCCTAGTTTTGATAAAAGCCGTGCTCAACATTTGATTTTGTAAAATAAAAATTTCGAATGAATTTAACGAACACTTTTGAATTGAACTCAACGAATTTGCTCATAAGGGATTAGTAGAATCGGCATGAAGTGTGTGCATGTGGCGACGCTGACAACTTAACGAAATGTCACCAACAAGAATAGCAAGCGAACGCATCGCAGTATCAATGCTGTAGATATGCTGAGGTTTGTCATTGTTCATTGAGTCAAAGAGTGGAGAAGATATTTTCAGCAGAAAAAGGTCGAAGAACAAACGTGAGTGTTGAATGTTTTTCATTTTTTTATTCATTTTTTGGATGCCATCTTTTGAGTATGCAATTTTTGTGATTCGGTCGTAAAAGAGAAAAATAATGAAAATCAATTGATGCTCACGAAAATTGGTTGCACATAACCCAACTTATGAGCGTGTGCGATGAGTGCACATTTTTTTCCAAAGACACGTGGTTTGCATTTGATTGAATCACTTTTTATCATTATCGAGATATTTCAATAATTATTTTAAATTTTGTCTATTGATTTTTGATATTGTCTCTTCGATATCAACAGATAATGAACCCATTCAAAGGTGTTTCTGGCGGACGCAGCAAGCGCAAGTCAAATTCGGCAAAGGTTGAAGTCAAGCAAGAGCCTGGTGTTAAAGAAGAGCCCAACGACGGTGATGATGTCATGAACATACTGCGTTCGAGAGTTCATGGAAGATATCGTGCGAATTACGAAGGACCGATCGATTTTGCTGATGACTTCGATGAGGTAAAGGATAGAATCAAATGTGAAGAAGAAGAGACGGGCAGAGAAAAAGAATGGGCACCGTGTGAACGATTGGATGACAGCGCCGCCGCCAACGATGATGACAACGAAGACCTTGTGGGTGATGCAATCGATGTGCTACAACCGAAACCAGTCGGCTGTGGAAAGAAACGGAATGGAAGATCCAACAACAAACGAAACATTCCCAGGAATAAAACGGTCGAAAATCAAAAGAAGCCCAAATGCCATGCGTGCAATCATTTGGCAAGCGACAAGTCTCACCTCAATGTACACATGCGAATTCACACTGGAGAAAAGCCGTATCAGTGTGATGTTTGTTCGAAGTCCTTTACACGGAAAAGTCATCTGAAGGTGCATAAGCAAACGCATGGTCAATTCCGATGTTCGAAATGTTATCAAAGATTTGAGCGCGAATCAGACAAAATCGATCACGAAAGGCTATGTAATCCCCAGCAATTCGAATGCGACACTTGCGGACATAGAACAATCAACAAATCAGATTTAAAAAGGCATATGCGGACTCACACTGGAGAGAAACCGTTCGTGTGCCCAGTTTGTTCCAAATCTTTTGTGAACAGCTCTCATCTCCAAAGACATTCAATGACTCACATCGATGAACTGCCGAATGCTTGTTCGAAATGTGGCCGACGATTCGCCACACCAGACGATAAGCTAGCACACGAAACGCGCTGCCAACGAGGTCTTTATGCATGCAATCAGTGCCATTACAGAACTGTTTACAAGACTAATTATAAGACACACTTGCAATCAAAACACGGAGCAAAACGATCGATCAAATGTGGAATTTGCAGCAAACAGTTCGTCCAACAGATCAAACTAAATCAACATCTATCATCAGCACACAGCGACCAATATCCATTCCAATGCTCCAAGTGCTTCGGAGGATACGCAAGCGAAGATGCAAAAAATGTCCATGAAGATAACTGTGGCTATCGTCAGTTGCAATGCCATTTGTGCAAAGAGCATCGTCGAGACAAACACTTCCTGAAGTATCACATGCGAAAAGATCACATCGGAGAGCGGATTCAATGCGAGGTGTGTGCAGCAAGCTTTACCACAAAAGGTAATGCCAATCGACACATGAAAGTAGTTCACCGTTTGATGGAAAAATAAGTCGCACATTCCATAGATTTAATAAAACGCAGTTGAATTTGAGATCATTTGCTCGTGATTCATAAAATTGATTGAATTCATAGCTTAATACACTTCAGAGATTTTATTTCAAGAATTTGAAATCATATGCAAACAACATTTAATATTTTTCGCATTATATGAACTTCATGATCACCACCTTAGACTTAAGCTACATTTTTGATTCAAATGAAACACAAATAAATTGAAATAGCAACAGAAAAAGAGAAGAGTGTTGACTTATATTTCGGAGTTTTTTTCACAGCAATTTCTTCTTAGCCATCAAATGAAACAAAAGCTGTTTTTGACGAATGTCTTATATCAACGAAATCCCTTACGTTGCGTTCTGATCAAGTTCGTACAACGTTTGGATAATATCGCAGTTTCATGGCGTTCAAAATTCCACATATCAAAATATTTGGTTTTAGTTGATTTCTAAATATTATTTGTCCATCGGTTTCATTTCTTCAATCATTACACATTACAAGTATTTTCGATCGCAAACAAAAACACGCTCCTTTCATACGGCTCTTTCTCAATGCATGTTGGTTGAATAATGATACGCGATAGATCAAAACGGAGAAATACTTGATGTATTCTGTTGACGATTGAAGCAAAGTATATCAAAAGCGCCACCTAACATGATGCGACATTGGATGCGACGTTCGAACGAATCAACACCTCTGCGTACAACGCACACATAGACTCTTTGCATTCACACGAACGTACACACAAAAACTTTACTTTCACACGTACGTATAGTTACAGAGATTTGTGATTGGTGGCGCTCCCAACAAAGTTTCCACAGCAGTTCTAAACGTCAAACATTGCTATAGCATATGAGCTAGACAGTGTTGCGATAGATGAATGAATGGTTCAGACTGGTTCTAAGTCATTTTAATTGTTTGTGCAAGCCACAGAATTCTCTCGATTTGCATACTTTATCAGCCTAAATTCGTAATAAAATCCATTCCTAATTCAATTTTTGCTGAATTGTAGCATTTTCGGGAATATCAAAGAATAGCTCAGTTGCTAGTCGGCACACAACGTTATTATCGTACGTCAATTATACATGTATCTCACACTCGCATTCAATCATTCGATGATCCTTTCGATAAACATTTATATTCGGTGCGATTTAAGAAATCTCAGAAAAGTCCAATATGATTCAAATTAGAATTTACGACAATAATGCTTAACGAAATTTATTGCATTCTTCGATCGCGGGGTTTAAACAATTGAACATTGGACAATACCAAATCCTAATTTGTTTACATTCCAACAAAAATGTGGCGAATGAGTTTGTTTTGGAAACAGTTTGTTTATATCACTCAGCGAAACCTACCGCGATAAGTGACACTCGCAATAGTGGAATATGT
>NW_022601587.1:0-1374 GCF_009176505.1 Sitodiplosis mosellana | reverse complement strand
ATTCATGTTGCGTTTTTACGAAATAGTTTTTCATGTTACGTTCTTTCGCATATTCGCTTCTTTGTTATATTTCTTCGATTGTTCTGTTCATGTTGCATTTTTCAGTTTGATTTCATTCTTTCATTTACCAAAGTGATTTCGATGTGCCGATAACACCAATGGATTTTTCACACAAAATGCGATATTAGAATGAAAAAAATGTGATCAACTTTTTTCTCGATTTTCGGCTGTGTTGCGACCGTCTACATGGGAAGTTTCTATGAAAACTGAGTATAATACAAGCTTCACGAAAGTGGCGCCCCTAAAAACGCATCTGATTTGCATTGTAGATGCAAGCGGTGAGAGTTCGTACCTAGGGGCTTATGACCATTCGAAAAAATTTGAAAATTACGTTTTATTTATGAAATATCTAAAATCCAATAAATATTTAATGAATAAATATTGCATTCGCACGAATTTACGTTAAATTTGAAACATTTACACACATTCTTTTACATTCGTGAGGTTTTTCGTTGAAATCTAATAAACTGTAGTAGAACTTCCTTTATTGCACATTCGGAACACTAGTACTACATTGAGCAGTATAAAGTGTCAGAAATAAAAAATGAAAGGTTAAAATATAACTAAAATTGCCGTTTCAATGAATAATCACAACTGCATTTTCTGAAATTCATAACTGCATTTTTGAAATCACAACTGCAAAAAAAAACAACAACAGCAGCTTAAAATAGCCATTGTTCAGTGTTCAGTAAAAAACATATGCAATATTCGTGTCAAATTCCGATATTTGAGTAAACATTTATATATTCATTCGGCTGAATTTTTTGTCATATGCCCCTAAGTTCGAACTAACAAATTACAACAACAAATACTACTGACAGGCTCAACTCTCGGTCGGAGTGCCGGTGAAATAACATTGGTTTACATGGTAAAATGTGCACATGGCCGAATTTTAAGTATTGGACAAGCATAATCAATAAAACTCATCATTTGTACAATCGGTGGCTCCGAATATTTCAATTTAACACATTGATTTTGGAAAAAAGTAGAGAATGTTTGCATAAATGGTTAAAAATATTAGGTTCTTTCGAATAATTGTATCAGGAGTTCATAATTATCAGCTAATGCTCATAATCGAGAGATCATAATCGAGCTCCGCTTATTGTACAGCATCACTATGAACGAACGGGATATCTAAAACCATAGCGCATTGAAAATAACATGGATGAAATACGGCAGCCAAATAAACATTGCAAAATTGTAACGCATCTGAGAGAGTGGGCGAATCTGTGCTGTTCGCACAACAGCAAATATTCATAACATATCAAATACTGTAGTAACCGCAGCTCATGTTACATTCATGCCGACTGGAGA
>NW_022601586.1:0-1429 GCF_009176505.1 Sitodiplosis mosellana | reverse complement strand
TCTCCAGTCGGCATGAATGTAACATGAGCTGCGGTTACTACAGTATTTGATATGTTATGAATATTTGCTGTTGTGCGAACAGCACAGATTCGCCCACTCTCTCAGATGCGTTACAATTTTGCAATGTTTATTTGGCTGCCGTATTTCATCCATGTTATTTTCAATGCGCTATGGTTTTAGATATCCCGTTCGTTCATAGTGATGCTGTACAATAAGCGGAGCTCGATTATGATCTCTCGATTATGAGCATTAGCTGATAATTATGAACTCCTGATACAATTATTCGAAAGAACCTAATATTTTTAACCATTTATGCAAACATTCTCTACTTTTTTCCAAAATCAATGTGTTAAATTGAAATATTCGGAGCCACCGATTGTACAAATGATGAGTTTTATTGATTATGCTTGTCCAATACTTAAAATTCGGCCATGTGCACATTTTACCATGTAAACCAATGTTATTTCACCGGCACTCCGACCGAGAGTTGAGCCTGTCAGTAGTATTTGTTGTTGTAATTTGTTAGTTCGAACTTAGGGGCATATGACAAAAAATTCAGCCGAATGAATATATAAATGTTTACTCAAATATCGGAATTTGACACGAATATTGCATATGTTTTTTACTGAACACTGAACAATGGCTATTTTAAGCTGCTGTTGTTGTTTTTTTTTGCAGTTGTGATTTCAAAAATGCAGTTATGAATTTCAGAAAATGCAGTTGTGATTATTCATTGAAACGGCAATTTTAGTTATATTTTAACCTTTCATTTTTTATTTCTGACACTTTATACTGCTCAATGTAGTACTAGTGTTCCGAATGTGCAATAAAGGAAGTTCTACTACAGTTTATTAGATTTCAACGAAAAACCTCACGAATGTAAAAGAATGTGTGTAAATGTTTCAAATTTAACGTAAATTCGTGCGAATGCAATATTTATTCATTAAATATTTATTGGATTTTAGATATTTCATAAATAAAACGTAATTTTCAAATTTTTTCGAATGGTCATAAGCCCCTAGGTACGAACTCTCACCGCTTGCATCTACAATGCAAATCAGATGCGTTTTTAGGGGCGCCACTTTCGTGAAGCTTGTATTATACTCAGTTTTCATAGAAACTTCCCATGTAGACGGTCGCAACACAGCCGAAAATCGAGAAAAAAGTTGATCACATTTTTTTCATTCTAATATCGCATTTTGTGTGAAAAATCCATTGGTGTTATCGGCACATCGAAATCACTTTGGTAAATGAAAGAATGAAATCAAACTGAAAAATGCAACATGAACAGAACAATCGAAGAAATATAACAAAGAAGCGAATATGCGAAAGAACGTAACATGAAAAACTATTTCGTAAAAACGCAACATGAATGTCATAAGAATACTGTAGTAACCGCAGCTCATGTTACATTCATGCCGACTGGAGA
>NW_022601585.1:0-1523 GCF_009176505.1 Sitodiplosis mosellana | reverse complement strand
AAAATTGTTTAAAATTTATTTTATTGATTGTTTTATTGACCATTAAAATTATATTATTCGGTAAAAAGTATTCGCTCAATAAAATTATTTCAACTGAGTCTTTTTATTTTTTTCTCGACAAATGTCTCAATCATCATCGAAGCGAATGTGATTAACGGTAGTCTTGTTATCAAGTCCTTTGACAACATTGATCTCGGCAATATTTTTGATGATATTCCGCATTTTTCGACTGCGTGCCTTGGGCGCTTTGACTTTCTTCGACAATTTTTGCTCACGATCCTTGGAAATTTTCGACCAATAATCCGTCTCACTTTCTCCGGTCAGAATTTGACAGCGATTTGGCGCACAATGCTTTATCAAAACCGGAGCCGAACGTGGCGTATCAACTCGAACAAAGGCAAACGTTTGACCTTCCTTGATGTCAACATATCGAACGAATGCATACTGTTTCATTTCTGCTTTGAAGTCGGCAATGTCAGTACATGGCTCGTCAAAATTCACCTTCACAATGAGACCCGGCTCAAATTCGAATTGGAGATCTTTCCCGAATTGCTTTTCATTTTTCGCTTCGGATTCCTCAGTCTTATCGGCATTTGGTTTGTTTTCATCGATAATACTGCACTCGTAAGTGTTCTTTTCATCACGCATTGCGCCATAGAAATTGATGTTTCGGGTGCATATCTTCTTCGATGGTGGCGGTGAAGCGTACTTTTTGTTTTTCATTGTAACCGGTCGTACAGTTGACAAAGGTAGCGTTGATACTTTTCGATTGTCACTGTGCTTGTTTTGTTGTAGCAATTTTTTCACCTCTGTATACTTTTGACGCTGAAGCATCAGGTATTTGTTACGTAATCGTTTCCATTCGACTTTAGTTGCAACTCGCAATGTGGACAATGCTTTGATTGGATCATCGGCCGGTTTGACCTCATCTACGGCGATCGCTTGACCAACAAGGCCACTTTCGTTATTTGTAGCCGATGTCGATGGGTTTCGCTTGCGTCGACGACGTCTAAAGAGATTACATAACATGTTCAATCTGTATTTGTTTCATCAATTTACAATTTATTTCTGAATACACTTACCGTTTCTTCTTGAGGTCTTGATTTTCATCAGTGACACTGGCCTTTTCATCGGTATTGTCTTGACTGTCTTTCTCTTGTTCCAGATCTTGTTCTGCTTCTCCTCCTCCACCTTTACCACCTTCTTCTTCAGCGTCTGCATCAGATTCCTCCAGTCTAATGCGTTTTGCAGGTGGAACTTCGTCAGAGTCACTGGTTCTTGGTTCCTCCTTTGGCTGCTTACTGCCAATTTCCTTCTTCTGAACATCTTTCGTACTACTTTCAGCTTTGGCTTCATCTTCATGCTCCTTTTTTACGTTCGTTTTGCTCTCACTCTCGCTTTTAACATTTGATTTACTCTCATCATTCTCATCACAGTCCTCCGGTTTGGTTTCAGTATTTTCCAAGTCTTCTTGCTCTTTCACATATGACACGACACTTGTCAGATTCTCAGCATCTTGAGCA
>NW_022601584.1:0-1523 GCF_009176505.1 Sitodiplosis mosellana | reverse complement strand
TGCTCAAGATGCTGAGAATCTGACAAGTGTCGTGTCATATGTGAAAGAGCAAGAAGACTTGGAAAATACTGAAACCAAACCGGAGGACTGTGATGAGAATGATGAGAGTAAATCAAATGTTAAAAGCGAGAGTGAGAGCAAAACGAACGTAAAAAAGGAGCATGAAGATGAAGCCAAAGCTGAAAGTAGTACGAAAGATGTTCAGAAGAAGGAAATTGGCAGTAAGCAGCCAAAGGAGGAACCAAGAACCAGTGACTCTGACGAAGTTCCACCTGCAAAACGCATTAGACTGGAGGAATCTGATGCAGACGCTGAAGAAGAAGGTGGTAAAGGTGGAGGAGGAGAAGCAGAACAAGATCTGGAACAAGAGAAAGACAGTCAAGACAATACCGATGAAAAGGCCAGTGTCACTGATGAAAATCAAGACCTCAAGAAGAAACGGTAAGTGTATTCAGAAATAAATTGTAAATTGATGAAACAAATACAGATTGAACATGTTATGTAATCTCTTTAGACGTCGTCGACGCAAGCGAAACCCATCGACATCGGCTACAAATAACGAAAGTGGCCTTGTTGGTCAAGCGATCGCCGTAGATGAGGTCAAACCGGCCGATGATCCAATCAAAGCATTGTCCACATTGCGAGTTGCAACTAAAGTCGAATGGAAACGATTACGTAACAAATACCTGATGCTTCAGCGTCAAAAGTATACAGAGGTGAAAAAATTGCTACAACAAAACAAGCACAGTGACAATCGAAAAGTATCAACGCTACCTTTGTCAACTGTACGACCGGTTACAATGAAAAACAAAAAGTACGCTTCACCGCCACCATCGAAGAAGATATGCACCCGAAACATCAATTTCTATGGCGCAATGCGTGATGAAAAGAACACTTACGAGTGCAGTATTATCGATGAAAACAAACCAAATGCCGATAAGACTGAGGAATCCGAAGCGAAAAATGAAAAGCAATTCGGGAAAGATCTCCAATTCGAATTTGAGCCGGGTCTCATTGTGAAGGTGAATTTTGACGAGCCATGTACTGACATTGCCGACTTCAAAGCAGAAATGAAACAGTATGCATTCGTTCGATATGTTGACATCAAGGAAGGTCAAACGTTTGCCTTTGTTCGAGTTGATACGCCACGTTCGGCTCCGGTTTTGATAAAGCATTGTGCGCCAAATCGCTGTCAAATTCTGACCGGAGAAAGTGAGACGGATTATTGGTCGAAAATTTCCAAGGATCGTGAGCAAAAATTGTCGAAGAAAGTCAAAGCGCCCAAGGCACGCAGTCGAAAAATGCGGAATATCATCAAAAATATTGCCGAGATCAATGTTGTCAAAGGACTTGATAACAAGACTACCGTTAATCACATTCGCTTCGATGATGATTGAGACATTTGTCGAGAAAAAAATAAAAAGACTCAGTTGAAATAATTTTATTGAGCGAATACTTTTTACCGAATAATATAATTTTAATGGTCAATAAAACAATCAATAAAATAAATTTTAAACAATTTT
>NW_022601583.1:0-2009 GCF_009176505.1 Sitodiplosis mosellana | reverse complement strand
AAATGTAAATATATGCTCGAGGCACTCTTGAAGTAGATCGTTAATTGTCGTTTGTTTAAATAGATCTTCAGCGAATCCGTTGGTTTTGATGCTTTTGGGTTGATGATTTGCTTCTCTGCACCGTTGTTTTTCATTTACATTATCACCTTCCATTTCGATCAACCGAAATACAAAATACGAATTTTAATTGAAAAGTGAATAACATTTGTAACAATTCAATTATTTAACATCAACGGTTACTCACAAAAACTTGAACTATTTTGGCACTAAACTAATGATTCTGATTTCAACTGAAATATATCGAATTTTCCCAACTTAACAAAGCAACCGATAGAAGCCGACTGTCCTTTTGGTTCTTTTATTTATGATCGATTGCTCTCAAATTACCAAACTACTCAAACAGAGTAAAACTAATTAGTAGAATACTTAACCATTGACACTTCGAGTTTAAAAGTTTCCGATGTTTCACTTGAATTTTTTTCGCCATAAAACTTGATAAAACTAATCTATATTAGAAGTTATTATAGTAAAGCAGGATCGAATGGTACAAAGAATCATTTACTGATACTGTAGTCCCCACCAAAAAATGATGAAAATAATGATATTTCGTTTTATTTTATTTTATTTAGTTGACATTTTCGGTTTTGATGTTTTCCTTACATTTTTCATTGTTTGTTCTAGAAGTAAACTCGTTTTATTGACAATGGTCGTTTCCAGCGAAGAAAAAAATGACTGCGTCTTGTCTGGCAAGAAAGTCCTATTGAACCAAAAAATGAAAAAATATGACGAAGTAGCGGATTTCAATGAAAAAATTATTTTTAATTGTTTTTATTCGAAAAGAAAGTTTGATTTTACAAAATGGAAATTATTTTTGACAGTTTAATTCGAAAAATGTTCAAATGTTCTACATAAATTTTCATTAGATTTGCGTTTGCCTCGTGAAATTGTGATTGGATTTCATTTTGGTCGTTCCAGTGTAACAAGTGCACCACAGTCATCTACAAGAAAGTGTGGACTCCATTCATTGCCACAGCATTCTTCTATAGTCTCTTTGGAGTGACGACTATAGAAACTACAACGATTCACCAATTTAAACTGAGCCAAATACTCGATTACAAAGTAAATGCTCATAAAAATTTGATTAGGTGGAAGAAACACAATTTCTCTCAATGATGGTAATGCTTTCAAAGCGTCTAAATCTCTCTTGATAAAAGTGTTCATATACTTATTTTTGAACGTTATCTTTTCTATTGACGGGTTCTCTTTGATAAAATCGGAAAAGGCATTACTGTACTGATAGCAAGAAGTAAAAGTGAAGTCTCTAAGATGATGAAATGAAAAAGGGATTTTCGGCAATGATTCAAGTTGAAAACAGTACCTCACATTCAACTTAAATTCGGAGATATTTTTGAAATATATCATATTGTCGTCCGGAAATTTTATTTTACTATCAACTTCAAGAATTTCGATTGACTGTAAATTACTTCGTAATTGTGGATTGCGTTTTAGGGCTAGTATAGCAATTGAATCATCGTTTTCACCATAAGGATCGAATTCGATTCCTAAATGTTCCAAACTTGGAAATTGTTTTGTTAAAAATTTATTTACAAATACTTTGAGACGGTTCAAGCGTCGTAGTTTTGGAAAAAATCTCATCAACCAATTATGGTCAAATCTAGAATAACCGCTATCCAGCTCTACAACATTCAAAAACGGGTTTCTGATAGTATGCAGAATAAGAGAACAATCTGATGAAATCTTACGAAGCGATTTATAGCAATAATGATTGATATAGTTTATAATGATTCTTTCATTTGACCACTGTCCCAATTTCACTTGGGTGATCATATGACCGAAGCAACGTAATATTTGCAGTATCATTTTTAAATCTTTGATTACGACTTTAGACACTTGAACGTTGAACAATGAACGAGGATATTCAGTATGACTGGACATTTCGATTTGGATGCATTTTCTTGCATACTTTCGATTGAACGGCGCATATGCGG
>NW_022601582.1:0-2097 GCF_009176505.1 Sitodiplosis mosellana | reverse complement strand
AATTGCGAGCCAAGCAAAGCGGAAATGTTGAACCAAATGACAGATAACGACAACAACAAGGGATTACCACACATACATTTCGATCGAGAACAATAATAGGATGATAATAAAACATGGACCATACAAAGTCAAAACGTTAGACGTAGTAAAATTGTGTATTTAGATATAATGCGAACTGATAAACAATAGTAGGAACTATAGAAACTATAGCTATAGCAATTTTTATACATTAGATATAGCCGTATTATGTCATAAGATTTGGATCAATTGCACATGATAAAATACATACACATAAACAACCAACAACGCGGGAAAGAAAATAAATAAATAAATAAGAAGCAACGAAAGCGCGATAAATCAATCAACCTTATTCTATTCTACCTGAATGCAGCTATTTTACCAATTAGGTTCCTAATTTATTCAACTTTTTATTTCATATATATACTGTTTAAATTATTTAGAAGCCGATGCAATCAGAGAGCTAACTTGATTGCCATACCGCAGACAAGTAGTGCGTAGAAGAGTATAATTTACATTTTTTTTTTGTCTGGATGTATATGAATATAAATGCAACCGTCGACGATGATGCAGGCGACAATGACGATATGACAGAATTGATATGGTAGAGTTATCACACACACACACACTTCACATTTAATTTTACAAATGTCAAGATTTTTGCAAATTGTACAGTATATTTGCGCAACTGCACGTGTGTGTGTGTGTGTGTATTATTACAAGCCACATACAGTTCTAATTAAGAGCAAGCGATTTGTTGATGCGGAAAATTGCTCATGATAGTGTGTATCTGTGTGTGTGTGTGTGTGTGTTTACAGATAGCAAAAACCAGATATAGAAATATTAACATAACATTTTTTTTTGGCATAGATATGTGTGGCAGTATGAATGAGAATAATTGGTATTTTTGGAATATAATGTTGGTAGTGAGGATGGTGCCATTTTCAGGGTACATTATTAATTAATGGTGTTCGTTGAATCAAATGATTTTATGGCGAATGTTTTACGCTAAGTTAAAATAATTAGAAGAAAAATAGAAAAAAAAAATGAAAACAATAACTACAACAAGATTTTTTTCCGGGTCATATCCATGCGAATTGCTCAGCTGAATGTACCAAAAACAGCGATCTTTTTATTTGTGTATGGAATAAAATGTAGACACAAACACATGAATATATATATATATATATTTCCCAGTAATTGGTTGCAATTGAACAATATTTAAAACATTACAATGATTGTATCACATGTGCGGGAAATAAAGGAGGTACATACAAATACAACGTTTACATTCCTTTTTTATTCTCTAAATTGAATTTCAGCTTGATATTCGCACTGTTTATTATCATCGTCATCACCATCGTCATCATCATCGTAGTTGCTGAAAGTCTCAATTTTTGCTCGATTCGTTGAAGAGTTTGCTCCGTGTGGACAAACAGTGTCGGAAATTGTGGTTTTAATTTTGTACGACGCAAGGAAAAAAAAAACGAACGCAACAAACCACTAGAAATGCACTCAGATTAAACGCTCAATAACCGGCTTTGATTCCAACGCAATGTTTTTGTTGATTTTTAGGGATTTAAACGTATTTTAACATAAGCCAGCAACAAAATGCGAACGATGTCTTGCGTTTTGTTGAAGGAAGAAAAAAAAAACATAATGGATTAATGCAAAGAAAACGGCAAACAAAAAGAAAAAGAACATGATGGAGCGTGGAGCGAGAAAGAGGGCGAGAGAGAGAGAGAGAGAGAAAGAAGAAGAAAAAGAAAAAAATGACGAGTGCATAAATCGGATTATTAGCTGGCATCCCCACGGATATATTATGCGAATATAAGGTGAAATGGTTCAAAAGATGCACGTACATTAAAGTGAAAACAACACAATGCCTCATGTTGAACAACATTACTTATGCTGTTCCCAGCTTCAAATTGTCGCTCGTTATTGCATTTTATAGCACCGTGATTTTGAGGAAATCCTATTATACACACTGCGACACACACACACACACACTCACCCACCGGCAGAAAAAAAGAATTGCGAGCCAAGCAAAGCGGAAATGTTGAACCAAATGACAGATAA
>NW_022601581.1:0-3960 GCF_009176505.1 Sitodiplosis mosellana | reverse complement strand
AAAAACGGCATAAAAACCTCTAATTAAATTCATTGGATGTTTGAGAGGAGAGAGACAAAAATGCCGAGCGATGATTAATTTAAGGACAGAAATTGGTTATTATCCCGAATCAAGGCGCATCCTTGTTCAAATAACATGTTAGACATTTAAATTTGCTCTTCTGAGAAATTTGAATCGACGAAGGATTTATGAGTTGATCCGAAATAAGACACGATTTTTCATTAAGAGACACATCGAAAAAGAGAGAAGACAGCATAAAAATGGATATAACAATATGGTCGACTATAGTTTTGCACAAAACCGGCACTGGATAGTAAATGTGTGTGTGCAGTATGTGGTCTTTTTTCTTTTCAGTTATCCCTCCATCTTATTCGCTGCTTTGTCCTTCCCGAACGAGTTCTCTGCCGCACCACACACAAAAGGGAGGGAAAAATGTCATGAGCGTAAATGCAACAATCAATCAATGTCACACCGAAAATCAATCAAATGTCTGCACCACTCTCATTATTCCTAGCACGAGCATTCGTGCTCATTTTGATTGGCTGCCATCGTGTACATAGCGCTTCGGGTGTATATGAGCTATGTATTCATAACCATTCACCATCAAATCCACTTTCATTTTGATGTGTTGGAAATAAAGATGTGGAAAAAACGCAAGAATTAACGAAACTTCCAAAAAAAAGATCTGCCACCGGCAATGAAATCATTTCAATTTCGTCCAAATTGGGTTTAGTCAAAGTTAAATCGTTTTAAAATTCAAAATGTGTCGATTATTTTATTATACATTTCCCATTTTCGAAGCATTTGACTCTGTTCCGAAACATGGCATTTTATTAGAATCTTTCGATGGTCGGGTATCGAGACACAACATAAATTGTTAACGGCAATTGTGTATAATTCATTGTTCGTCTCGCTTATCACAATATTTTCCGATCTGGATTCAATTGGTTGTTTTCATTTACTCGGGTACGGAAAGCAACTAGTAAAAGGGAAATGGGAACATGCTGTGCGCAAGCTGTATCTCACATGACGGTTTGGCTCTTCTTTTTCCTTGTTTTTTTTCATTCTCTCATTTTATGTTGTCGTTCGGTTTGATGCATTTTCGCTAGCACGGCGAACAACATGGCATAGGAAAGAATTAAAAATTAGAGTGAAGATAGCTCTTTTTAAATTAAAATCTGCGGTGATTTATTGCCTGATATTGTCTGCTGGCGAACTGTCCGGAGCGAGAGAATAGCAGATTGTGCATTCATTTTCCACAATGTTATTACTTTTTTTCCCATTGATAACGAATTTTCAATCGAGTGTCTTTTAACACAGAAGACCACATCGATTTTGTTGCGTTTATAAATTAAAACGCAATCTTTGATTCGTGTCAAATGACGTTACGTCATTTCAGCATTACAGCGAATACGAAATTGAAAAATCTGAATGAATTGAATCAGCAGCAGCGGCAGCAGCAACAGCAGCAGAAGCAGCAGCACCGACGACGACGACATTGATATTATTGTAGCATCGAATTATAATCAAATGCGTGATTAAAGTGTTGGCATTCGCGGCTTGATTCCGGTGCCGCATAAAATGCGCTCGCAACTGTCGACATACCGCGAACATTAATTTTGCGGTTGACAATTCAATAATTGTTTATATGTTCGTTTGCATTTCGAGCCGATTTCAATCTATCAGTGGATACATTCATCATGGAGATGGAGTCGCTTTCAATTTCGGACGTCGCCATACATACACACACTGAGGTGCATCACAGTATCCGCTCGCCGTTCGCATTCGACACATTTTTATCATGAATGTAATTTATGAATGCCATATATCACACACACCAACGAATGTGTTTTAATCAGACTGAGTCGTGTTCATATCACGAAAATCATTGTCGCAGAGTGCGGCGCACACCGACACAACAAGCGCATAAGACTCCATCCGATAGGAAGAGTTTTAAAAAATCAATGTTGATGCACATTTTGAGCATCGCAAAAGGAAACGAACGATTTCATGAAAATATAATTTTTATTTTTATTCGATGGGATATCAAGCTGAGCGGAAAGCAGATGAATGGAAATACAACAGAAAAAAACGCTCGACTGGAAAAAAAATTGCTCGATGTCATCATTTTTGTACGTTTTATTGAAATGAATTACTTTTCGAAATCAAACTGCCAATTACGAATTAAACTATATCAAATTGACTACTGGTTTATTGAAGAAAGAAAAACTCACGCATCAATTCATAATTTACTTCATTCAATGGTTGCAAATTTTTAAATTGTGAGGATAATTGATTTTCGCCTAAACGCTACTAATCGATTTAAAAAAAAAGTACGCGTTACTATCATTACAACGAGATTAGTCTATGTTAAAATATCGAACAATAGCTTGCAAAATGGTTTTTGAACTATTCGCCGGTTTTGCAAAACAGCTTCAATATTGTGGCCGGATTGAGTTTCTATTCAATCAAGGCGCTCGTTGTATTCTTTCATTAAACAACCAACTAAGCAACAACAACAACTATCTATAAATAATGATGAGCATTTTGTACTACATACATATTTTTTTCTCTTGTTCTCTCGTGTCGTATGTTATTTTTTTGCAAACGAAAAAAATTGTATGATATCGTGGTAAATACCGCCTGCATCCGATATATAATTTATGGCTTTCGGTTTTGTTTTGTTTTGCGCAAAATGGCAAACATGCCGAAAAGCGACTGAAAAAATGTTTCACAGAACATTTTCGCCCGAAATACAGCGAGAGCAAGAGAGAGAATAACGAAACACGCTTGCATTTACATCACACACATGAAAAGTGCTGTGGTGAATTGGCTGCCATAGGATGGATATCGACGGTTCGTTATGCTCTGCTCTGCTCTGCTTTTTTTCTCTTCTTTTTTATTCGGCCGGGGCCATTGTGCTACGATGTGTACACTACGTATTTGATCGCTGTCTCAAAAGGTATACGCATTTTGTGTAGATGTCGATCGTGGTTGTTTTGGGCGAAAAATATAATGTGCGTGCATGTGTCAAAATGACTCGATGCCTGAAAGCATTTTTCAGTATGTGCACATTGAGTTGTGAAGATTGAATCGACCGAGGGCGAGAGCGAGAGAAAGGGACGGAGTAAGAGAGAGAGAGTGAGTGAGTGTTTGTGCGTGTACTGGTACACAATTTTGCACCATGCGATGCCGTCACCGTTACAAAAGACTAAATTTTCAATGTTTTTCGTCTTTGTTTCACTTTTTTTCTGCGTTGCCATTCTTGTGCCATGCATTTGATGTATTTCGTACAATAGACCGAGCCAGTCAAACTGATAGGGGTTGAATAAAAACGTGCTAAAAATCAATATAAGATTTATGGCTGCCTTTGGTTACATATCCAATTTTTGGATATATTTTGCGTACGCATAGACCCATCGCTGTTTTACTCTCACTCGCTTAGTCTCTCCCTGTCTCTCTTGTGTTTTTCCATCGCATGGTTTGGTATCGTTCGGTTTTTGCTTTCGGTTTCCTTTACAATGTGTAATCACGAGCCGGTTGTCGAAACGCACCGAAATATTCATTCAAACGGTATTTTGGTGAACGCATGTGATCATACTATATTATATTCCATTCATTGATTTGCTGTCCGCGTTTGAGCTGTCGTCCTCGATTGTGGTGTATTTCCCGTGTTCGGCTCTCGACTTACTCTCTCTCTCACTGTCTCTTTCGTTTACGCGTTCTCATTTGGATGCTTTTTGTGTGTAATTTTGCATTTCATGTTGTGCTTGGCTCGGATCAATTTGTTGGTTCGCAGTCTGTTTTTTGTGTTTTTCGTTTTCCCGTTCATTGGATTTTCATAAAGGGAGCACACATAATAGATTCAAAACCATCGATGGCATTGAATAACATTTGTTGCGAACATTGTGCAAAAAAAAAACATAGTGTGGTTGCCGAATGGAAAAATCGAGGCACGAT
>NW_022601580.1:0-3959 GCF_009176505.1 Sitodiplosis mosellana | reverse complement strand
AAAAACGGCATAAAAACCTCTAATTAAATTCATTGGATGTTTGAGAGGAGAGAGACAAAAATGCCGAGCGATGATTAATTTAAGGACAGAAATTGGTTATTATCCCGAATCAAGGCGCATCCTTGTTCAAATAACATGTTAGACATTTAAATTTGCTCTTCTGAGAAATTTGAATCGACGAAGGATTTATGAGTTGATCCGAAATAAGACACGATTTTTCATTAAGAGACACATCGAAAAAGAGAGAAGACAGCATAAAAATGGATATAACAATATGGTCGACTATAGTTTTGCACAAAACCGGCACTGGATAGTAAATGTGTGTGTGCAGTATGTGGTCTTTTTTCTTTTCAGTTATCCCTCCATCTTATTCGCTGCTTTGTCCTTCCCGAACGAGTTCTCTGCCGCACCACACACAAAAGGGAGGGAAAAATGTCATGAGCGTAAATGCAACAATCAATCAATGTCACACCGAAAATCAATCAAATGTCTGCACCACTCTCATTATTCCTAGCACGAGCATTCGTGCTCATTTTGATTGGCTGCCATCGTGTACATAGCGCTTCGGGTGTATATGAGCTATGTATTCATAACCATTCACCATCAAATCCACTTTCATTTTGATGTGTTGGAAATAAAGATGTGGAAAAAACGCAAGAATTAACGAAACTTCCAAAAAAAAGATCTGCCACCGGCAATGAAATCATTTCAATTTCGTCCAAATTGGGTTTAGTCAAAGTTAAATCGTTTTAAAATTCAAAATGTGTCGATTATTTTATTATACATTTCCCATTTTCGAAGCATTTGACTCTGTTCCGAAACATGGCATTTTATTAGAATCTTTCGATGGTCGGGTATCGAGACACAACATAAATTGTTAACGGCAATTGTGTATAATTCATTGTTCGTCTCGCTTATCACAATATTTTCCGATCTGGATTCAATTGGTTGTTTTCATTTACTCGGGTACGGAAAGCAACTAGTAAAAGGGAAATGGGAACATGCTGTGCGCAAGCTGTATCTCACATGACGGTTTGGCTCTTCTTTTTCCTTGTTTTTTTTCATTCTCTCATTTTATGTTGTCGTTCGGTTTGATGCATTTTCGCTAGCACGGCGAACAACATGGCATAGGAAAGAATTAAAAATTAGAGTGAAGATAGCTCTTTTTAAATTAAAATCTGCGGTGATTTATTGCCTGATATTGTCTGCTGGCGAACTGTCCGGAGCGAGAGAATAGCAGATTGTGCATTCATTTTCCACAATGTTATTACTTTTTTTCCCATTGATAACGAATTTTCAATCGAGTGTCTTTTAACACAGAAGACCACATCGATTTTGTTGCGTTTATAAATTAAAACGCAATCTTTGATTCGTGTCAAATGACGTTACGTCATTTCAGCATTACAGCGAATACGAAATTGAAAAATCTGAATGAATTGAATCAGCAGCAGCGGCAGCAGCAACAGCAGCAGAAGCAGCAGCACCGACGACGACGACATTGATATTATTGTAGCATCGAATTATAATCAAATGCGTGATTAAAGTGTTGGCATTCGCGGCTTGATTCCGGTGCCGCATAAAATGCGCTCGCAACTGTCGACATACCGCGAACATTAATTTTGCGGTTGACAATTCAATAATTGTTTATATGTTCGTTTGCATTTCGAGCCGATTTCAATCTATCAGTGGATACATTCATCATGGAGATGGAGTCGCTTTCAATTTCGGACGTCGCCATACATACACACACTGAGGTGCATCACAGTATCCGCTCGCCGTTCGCATTCGACACATTTTTATCATGAATGTAATTTATGAATGCCATATATCACACACACCAACGAATGTGTTTTAATCAGACTGAGTCGTGTTCATATCACGAAAATCATTGTCGCAGAGTGCGGCGCACACCGACACAACAAGCGCATAAGACTCCATCCGATAGGAAGAGTTTTAAAAAATCAATGTTGATGCACATTTTGAGCATCGCAAAAGGAAACGAACGATTTCATGAAAATATAATTTTTATTTTTATTCGATGGGATATCAAGCTGAGCGGAAAGCAGATGAATGGAAATACAACAGAAAAAAACGCTCGACTGGAAAAAAAATTGCTCGATGTCATCATTTTTGTACGTTTTATTGAAATGAATTACTTTTCGAAATCAAACTGCCAATTACGAATTAAACTATATCAAATTGACTACTGGTTTATTGAAGAAAGAAAAACTCACGCATCAATTCATAATTTACTTCATTCAATGGTTGCAAATTTTTAAATTGTGAGGATAATTGATTTTCGCCTAAACGCTACTAATCGATTTAAAAAAAAAGTACGCGTTACTATCATTACAACGAGATTAGTCTATGTTAAAATATCGAACAATAGCTTGCAAAATGGTTTTTGAACTATTCGCCGGTTTTGCAAAACAGCTTCAATATTGTGGCCGGATTGAGTTTCTATTCAATCAAGGCGCTCGTTGTATTCTTTCATTAAACAACCAACTAAGCAACAACAACAACTATCTATAAATAATGATGAGCATTTTGTACTACATACATATTTTTTTCTCTTGTTCTCTCGTGTCGTATGTTATTTTTTTGCAAACGAAAAAAATTGTATGATATCGTGGTAAATACCGCCTGCATCCGATATATAATTTATGGCTTTCGGTTTTGTTTTGTTTTGCGCAAAATGGCAAACATGCCGAAAAGCGACTGAAAAAATGTTTCACAGAACATTTTCGCCCGAAATACAGCGAGAGCAAGAGAGAGAATAACGAAACACGCTTGCATTTACATCACACACATGAAAAGTGCTGTGGTGAATTGGCTGCCATAGGATGGATATCGACGGTTCGTTATGCTCTGCTCTGCTCTGCTTTTTTTCTCTTCTTTTTTATTCGGCCGGGGCCATTGTGCTACGATGTGTACACTACGTATTTGATCGCTGTCTCAAAAGGTATACGCATTTTGTGTAGATGTCGATCGTGGTTGTTTTGGGCGAAAAATATAATGTGCGTGCATGTGTCAAAATGACTCGATGCCTGAAAGCATTTTTCAGTATGTGCACATTGAGTTGTGAAGATTGAATCGACCGAGGGCGAGAGCGAGAGAAAGGGACGGAGTAAGAGAGAGAGAGTGAGTGAGTGTTTGTGCGTGTACTGGTACACAATTTTGCACCATGCGATGCCGTCACCGTTACAAAAGACTAAATTTTCAATGTTTTTCGTCTTTGTTTCACTTTTTTTCTGCGTTGCCATTCTTGTGCCATGCATTTGATGTATTTCGTACAATAGACCGAGCCAGTCAAACTGATAGGGGTTGAATAAAAACGTGCTAAAAATCAATATAAGATTTATGGCTGCCTTTGGTTACATATCCAATTTTTGGATATATTTTGCGTACGCATAGACCCATCGCTGTTTTACTCTCACTCGCTTAGTCTCTCCCTGTCTCTCTTGTGTTTTTCCATCGCATGGTTTGGTATCGTTCGGTTTTTGCTTTCGGTTTCCTTTACAATGTGTAATCACGAGCCGGTTGTCGAAACGCACCGAAATATTCATTCAAACGGTATTTTGGTGAACGCATGTGATCATACTATATTATATTCCATTCATTGATTTGCTGTCCGCGTTTGAGCTGTCGTCCTCGATTGTGGTGTATTTCCCGTGTTCGGCTCTCGACTTACTCTCTCTCTCACTGTCTCTTTCGTTTACGCGTTCTCATTTGGATGCTTTTTGTGTGTAATTTTGCATTTCATGTTGTGCTTGGCTCGGATCAATTTGTTGGTTCGCAGTCTGTTTTTTGTGTTTTTCGTTTTCCCGTTCATTGGATTTTCATAAAGGGAGCACACATAATAGATTCAAAACCATCGATGGCATTGAATAACATTTGTTGCGAACATTGTGCAAAAAAAAACATAGTGTGGTTGCCGAATGGAAAAATCGAGGCACGAT
>NW_022601579.1:0-27039 GCF_009176505.1 Sitodiplosis mosellana | reverse complement strand
TGAACTGCGAATTAGAAATCAAATAAGTGAGCGCGTGTGTGTTTGGCGAAACTAGAAAAAAAGTAACATGGAAGGTAAAGTTCACGTACACCAGCCACACTTAATTTGACCTACTACATTCGGTCTTTCGTATTTCCTCGCTTATTTCCCTGTCGAAAACAACCAATTGTGTCTACGGTATAGCAGACTAGAGCGTTAAATTATAAACACAGAAAAACAGAAAACTAAAAATGAAAATTATTACATTTTATCACGCCATTCCAAAATCGAAACTCCTTCCTATTTCTCTGTGTGTTCGTCCTGTGTGAGCGGTGAAAAAAAAATTCCGATCGAATTGGAGCGCGGGGACTGTTCGTTGTTGATTCGTTGGCGGAAAAGTTCGGGAAGTGCAACAACACACAGTGTGGTAGCTATGGAGTACAAAATGAAACACAATCAGGTGAGAACGTATTGCTCGGAAGGCAAACAACGACGTTACCTTAGTTCTCTAATTGCAAACTGTATATGATTTCCATTTTATTATTTTTTTTCTTCTCTTGTTTCATTTTCGTCGTATTTTCGATTTCATTTCCTTCTTTTTTGGAAATGCGCGGCGGCTTGTAAACAATATTTTCGTGTGCTTTGGGCCATTTGACTAAGCCGAAAAATTAGTTGATTTTTTGCGTCGGAAAAATGCGTAAAATTTTCGTTCATTCGCCTAATGATGCCGGAATAGGTGTTTACTTGTGCGCACTGGGGACTGTAATGAAGTAATAAAATAACACAGTTCAGTTGAACACGTAAGCCATCACCAAGCACCACAGCACGCATTGTTGCATGGTTAATTTATCCTTAATTGTGATAAAGGAAATTTCATAATTTACAATGAAACCGAGCGGCAATAATATACACAAATTTGACATGAATAATTCACGCACACGACCATGCTTCGGTCGCCCAAACCACAGCCGAAATGCGCATTTCGAAGTTCGATCAGTCGCCAAATATCACCGACTAATTTCAAAAAAGGTTCGAGAACAACGCAAACAATTGATTTGTTCGCCACACACCAAGACTATGTTCGAATTTCATCGGAGTTGATAAGAACGGCAGAGTAATTTTCGTTAATTAAATTAGGCAGCCAAATGCGCAGTTCGCCAAGGCAAAGAGGATCAAACGAAATTGCACAATCATTTGACTGAAATGATCTCGTGAAAAAATGGCAGGAATTTCGTTTAGAATGTGATTTTGTGCTTTGGCGCAACGAGACACCGAGTGAAGAGGAGACATTCAACAAATCGTAAACAGATAAAAGTAAATGTGAAAAGAAACTAAACGCTAATTTAAATCAAAACTTTGAGCCATGGGCAAGGGAAAAAGAAACGGATCGGGACCAATCATTTTGTGTGTGAGAGAAAAGAACAGAAAGAAGAAAATAAAAAGAATTCCCTGACAATTTTACCGGATTGCAAGCATGTGCTTGGTGACTTTTCGTGTCTGTTTGCTTGCTTGCCATTGCAATGATCGAGCGCACTTACAGCGACATTTTATTCAATTTTGTTCACTTCATTACATTTGATGAAACATACGTTTAACATCGTGAAACCGCCGAAGCCGCTTCAACAACAAGCGCGAACGCACGAAGCACACAGAGAGAGAAACAAACGAAACGTGTTCGAAGATCATCATCATCATTGAATGATATCTAAATGCAGCCGTATGTGTCTTACTTCTATATCCATACATTCATTGCATTGCATTGCAAACTCAAATGGAATTAAGTCGAACCGAACTAAGCTGAGAGAAAATTCGCGTCTGCAACTCAGTCGCACTTATAGAATTGTCTTTCTTATTCGCACACAAGATAAAGTCAAAACAATTTACCAAGCAAATGTTACAATTGAATTTACAAAGGCAGACAGCACCAGAGAATAGTGGCACATCTCGTGAATGGCGAACAACACAATCACGCGAAGTGCGACGATAAAAATTGAAATTCCTAGCACACATTGTGTGCGAGAGAGAACGAGCGGTCGAGTGTGCGCGCAACGCGCAGTACAAGCGCTCTGATATCGACCGATCGTAGTTTTTTAAATTACAAGACAATATTAACCGCTTGACGGGACGTTGTCTCCATGATATCTTCATTTTTGAGACCGATTCAATTACCATTTACATTCTTGACGAGTGTTTTCTCTGCAAGTCAGCCCTTTTTTTCTCTTCTTTTGAAAATGTAAATGGGACGGTCATCAAGTAATAATGATGATCGAAATCGTAATATCTTCTCTGCGGAAAAGAATTATTAGCATAGAAAAATACAAGAAACATTCTGAACAATTTTAGGCTGGAAAGATCACAATTCTCAAATTTTATTCTATCTTTTTTTGCCGAAATAAAACCCAAGATTGATGAAACTTCCTCATAAAATTGTGTCTTTTTTCTATTCTTTCGATCCGTTGTTTTTTTTTCGTTCACGGCCACAAATTAGTCTGATTAATTTATTGCTCTTTTAATTTATTCTGACTTTGATCCAAATTGAATGAACTGTTTTCGTTCGAGCATTTCGAGTGTATGTTCAAGAAGCGAGAGAAAACATTCGAACGGAAGTGCGATGAAGCCATTTAGATAAATTTAGATAGGAATAATCCTTTTGTTTCGTGAAATGTCGTTTTCTCAAATCACAATCAGCGCGAGAGAAAAGTGATTTGCATTAATTTTGAGACTAAACACATTTTTCATCAAATTCCGCGACTAAGCCAAATGAATTGGGGGGCTTAATCGAAGCATTCAAAAGCTCTGAATCACACGTCGAAATTAGCATTCGATTAATCGACTCGACTACACCAAGTACCAATAAATTGTGCGGGGAAAAGCGCAATTATTACACGTGTGCTCGTTGCAATCAGGCGCCCGCTACTTTGCGTGAATATCATTGCAGACTGTAACTGCACTGCAAAGAACAGGAACAGAGAATAAAGAACATTTACAAAAATTGAAAAAAGAAAACGAAAACGAAAATAAAACAGATAAACGTTGTGACAATAAAAAAAAATATTGAATCGTGCACCAAACACACAGTGAGTGAAAAGTCAACGGAAAGCAAAATTCGAAACTGGTTTTTACGCGCGTAACATAGAACAGAAAAAAGGCAGCAAAACACAACACACAAACCATGCCAAACAAACGCGCGCGCAAATACATATTCGCCAAATGTTCGCATTCGGTAATATCGGTTTTTGGTTCTCGTTTTTAAGAATTCGAATTTATCAGAAAGAGTAGAAAAAAAGGCAGACTGTCGATATGTAGGTTAAAAATTTAAATAAAATCGCACGTTCGAAGTCGCTGTTTTTGATTTCGTTCGTCGAAAAAAAGAGATTACATTTTTGCCTTTGCGTCTCTTTTTTTCTTCATTTCTTCAGCACAACAATTTCGAAGAACAGCTAAGATATTCAACCATTGAATTCACTTTTGTTTTCCAGTTTTCGGATTGTCGTTTCGGTGCATTTTTCGGGTCGATGTATAATTTATTGCATTCATTCTAACAATTAGATTGAGGCACATTTCAAATCGTTTCGCTTGTTTTCGATTCGCTGTTGTTTTGGCTTTTTGGCTGAAATTTAAAGTCGTGCTTGATTCTGAATTTTTGAGAGAATACTTGTTCTTTGTAAAAGTAAAAAAGGCGAAAGAACAGACACAATGAAATGGCAAAACGGGACTCAAATTCGCTGAAACGAATGTGACTCATGAAAATATGAAGAATATGCGGAGGCTAAAGTAGATAACGTTCCCGCTCTCTGCACACTTAACCGCAAATACTGTTTACGTTTATTTTGTTCAACTCAAAGTCGATATCAATCGTAATAAAAAAAAATTGGCTTTAGATAGGTCAAACGGCGGTGAAATGGCTTGACGCAATGATCACTTTTGCGTTCTGTCAAAGTGATTTTTGGCAACAAATCGATCGGTTATCAACTTTGAATTTCTGCTGATACGTTGATATCATGTGAATATGAATTTAGCTGAATGAATCAAAACGTGCCCTCGGATGTGAGGTTTATTTTCAACTTCTATGGTTAAAAGGTCATCATTTGCAAGTACACTTGTTCAAATCTTCAATTGTGTACAATTTTGAAGCGATACGAAATTTAATGACTTCCAGTACATTTCATGCCATTTCTTCTTTTCTTCCATTTATCTGGTTCAGTGTGTTTCAGTCATTGAAACCAACAACACCAACTGTCTTAGCTCAGGTTATGAAGATAATGCGACAAATGCACTGCGACGAAAACAAAATAGCCGAAGAATATAAATGAAAAATAAAAATGCCAGAGAAAACGATCGTCTATAAAATAATGGTCATTGACTTGATGACAAAATGCCATAAATTTTCAAAACACGGGTAGCATAAGCATTCGATTCGAAAATTTGTATCAACTTGTAGTTCCTTGGCCCGCGTAAATTTTATGATCGTTTTTTATGTGTTTATTTGGCGTTTCGACCTTTTTTTTTCATCGGCTTCCAACGCAATTGGGTCTTACATGAGTTTTGTGCGTTTGTACGAATTTCGTTGTTTTTTTTTTCTTCGTTCGCTCTTCCTTTCCATTCCTAATGAACTCATCACGGCTATTAAACTGCGTTTAAAGTCACCACATGGTTTCTGGTTTTTTTTCTTTTGGGTTATCTTGATGCGTATTAAATAGTGGTCAATTTTTCAAACATTTTACAAGGGAAAAAGGGAGCACAGGTAAGCTCTTAAGCTGTAAATTGAAATGCGACGTAGTCAAATATTACTACCAAATTCACCCAATTTCACGTCTTTAAAGTTTTCTTCGCCATTTTCTCACACCATATTATTACAAAACGACGAGTCGATTTTTCAACGCTACTTCTTTGCCAAACGAGCAATCATAAATCAAAAATTAAAAGAGTTTGCAATTGACTTACAACAAATAACAAATACGTTCACATGTCTGTATTTGATCGGGAAAATCGCATGAAACATTTATTAACCGCACGCACTTTCATCCAATTCGCATATCCTCCCAAAAACCACAAATTAAATACGTTCAATTGAACACACAATTTATTTATGCCTATATTGTGCATGTGGCATCGCCGTCGTCGTCATCGTCGTTGTTGTTTTCACGACACACAAAAATTATGTGTTGCACAAACGAAACGGTATCGAACTGCATTAAAGGAATTAATTTCAGACGGAATTTAGGAGGCTGAATTATAGCGTATGAGAAAAATGCGACTACAGGAATTCAAGTCGGCTCGACTGTTTGTGTGTGTGTGTCGAAGTTAAAGCAATAAATAATACTGGAGGTACAATTTTACCTTCTTCGCATTCGAACAAATTTCCTAGAATGTTCGAAACGTGTATTTAATATAGTAATAACAATTGTGTGCATAAAAAGCGGCCGTCGTCTCCCGAGTGAAAGTCAAACACCTTTTTTCAGCTGAGCAAGAATACATTGAAAAGGACATTTCGATGCAAGAAATCAAACCCAACAACGAATTTGCCGTGAAAAAATGGTCTTGAAGGTTATTTCAAATGCATTGAAGTTTGCATAACCGAGGAACGAGCTGAAAACAAGGACCGATTCAAAAATGCTTTGATTTCAAAATCAATATTCACCCTGCAGTCTATCGATTCGCTTCTTTCTCCTCTTTTTTCTGCCATTCCTTTTGTCTGTTGTCGAAAATTGAATGCTCCGTTTTGCAGCCATTTACAACGGTGTGCAGTAGCATCGAAACCGATTTGCAGAAAGTGGGTTCGCTGTGTAGTCCGTGTGAGAGAGAGAGAGAGAGAGAGAGAGAGAGAGAGAGAGAGAGAGAAGAGAACAAAAGACGGAACGGAAAAATTGCATCGAAAAAGGCGAACGAGTAGAAATAATAGTGATTATTATGGGATAACAAGCTATCAATTTGTAATATTTTCCTTTTGCTTTAGTCACGGCGAGTTGTAGACGCCATTGTCGAAGTTCATAAATTTTATTTCCTCTTACTCTCTTGTCAGCTTTAACCAATTATTATACGCGTTATTATGTTTGATGCTTTATAAGAAAGATGCTGTTTGGATTGCAGCGTTCGTCGCGAATTTCAAGTGGTTTTAAAGTTCGACTCTGTCGCTCTCTCCCCCAAAAGAGGTTCACAGCACTCAAGTTAACTGAATTGATACATTAAAACTCAATTGTTATGATCTCAATTGCGATGGATCTCGATAGTTCATGAAAAAGTCAAGATCAAAATGAAAAATTGGAATTTCAATAGAGAGAAGCGAAGAGAAAAAAAAAAGAATAACGAAAATATCGCCACGGCGAAGTTACATTGTTTTGAAGAAGTTTTTCGTGCGAACAGCGAGTTGTAGTGTTCAAATAGCAGTGCACAGATTACCTTGATTTGCAGCAAAGTTATATTGGAGAATGCTCTTAGCACAATTGTAAATGTCTTGCAATCACAAGAAGCTTACTTTTTTGTTTTGTTTTTCTTTTCATTTATTTTCATTCCTTTTGCACCGATGCAAATGAGCAAAGCGAAACTTTTTCGATCGATTGTGTGTTTTGTCAGCATTGTGTGCTGTTTTGCCGTTGTCACACATTTGGCATGAATATTCATAGAATAATATTAACACGATTCAGGCGGGTGCGCGAATGGGCGCGCGCGCGCTCTCACGTCGTCGATGCCATTTTGCACACCGACGATTCGAAACATTTGGAATGAGTCGTCCGGCTACGGTATGTGCAATATTAATTGAAAATTGAATGGCAAATGCGAAATGCAATTAAACGTGTTCCCGAATAATAAGTTGCCATTCGGCCAAGTGAGCAACCAGACGCAAAACACGTATTTACCGATCAATTTTCATGTTGTGTGCGCATTTTCGCGCTGTGTAAATTAGCACTGAGCTTAAAAACTTTATGAAGTCACTAGCGTTCGTTTTCTTTCTCTCCTTCAAATGCATTTTATTCAAATGAGTATCGCACGAATTTTTCGGTCGAGTATGATTGTTGCATTGGAGAACCCACGTAAAAAGAACATTTCGCTTTCGATTGCGCGCTCTTTCTCTTTCGTTCATAACACGAGATTTGCGCTCTTTGGCCATAATTGAATATTTGTTGACGCGCGTGTATTATGGACGCCAATTTCAGTTAACAGAGCAAAAAAAAAAGGTGAAACATTTGTTCTTTTCCCATCGATTTATTAAGTGCAACAGAACAAATGAGAACAACGAAATAGAATTTTAACAACATTGTTGCTGGTGCTGCTGCATGCACTTCGTGCGAACAGAACGAATGGGAGAATATGCGCTATTCGAGAAATGAAAAAGCGGTGAGTATATATGGTTTTGCTAGTGATATGTTTTTCGTGTCCTACAAACACCTCCGTTGTTGAAGTGGCTCGAGAGCGTGCCGTAATGTGCAATTTACCGAAGACCGAGGAGCACGTTTTATTACATTCGCTTTTTTGTGTAAAATCGTCACAAGATTCTGGTTCGCAATGGTTGCACTGTTTGCGAGAGACAGAGAGAGAGAGCACAGCATATGGTGTGTACCGTTTAAAATTTTACTGTTGAAAATATGATAATAAAATTGGAACGTGCAAAGATGCAACGACAAGTTTTGTCCGAAGTTTTTATGCATCGCTGCCACTACTTGCTCGATGCTCGTGCACTTGGTCGCTATCAAACGATGCGACGAACGAGAGGAAAAACCATTTGGCGAGTAATTGTTTCCTAATCAATTCACTTTTCTTTGAATGTCACTGTTACGACGACGTGTAATAATTGGCAGAACTTTTAACTAAATACTTTTTCTCTTCATATTACAAGATAATGACTGTATGTTGACAACTTAATTTCATTCTTTAATCTGTTTTCGCAAACTTAATTCCACTGAAGAATTTATAGAATTTCATACTGATACTCACTTTAATGAGGAAAAAACAAATAATCCTATTTGTAGAAATTGTATCACCGATTATTATTTATACCCGATTTGAATAAACTGCTTTGAACATGTCTATCAATTGAAACCGCTTTCATATTGTCTACCACATTGTCTTATCGTTCACTGCGCCACACTTCGTCCACTGAAAACGATGTAAACAGTTCATTCGACATTTTTTCTACGCTTCTTAATTTTATAATCTCTGCAAACGTTCTTTGGCGTTCTTAGGCACAGTAAAAAAAAAATCCTTTGTCCCATTAAATACGAAAACTTTGTATCAAAAATCACTTTATTCGCCCCACATCACGCACCGTGGATTCCTATTCAAATCTCGGATGATTTATTTTATTTATATATAATTTACATGCGCACGATCATTCTACGCTCTCGAAATTACTGTCGGATCGAGTTCCAGTCGAGAGTGAGGAAAAAAAAAGAAGTGATCAAGTTGTAGTGAGATGAAGAAATATCGCTTGACTTGGCCACGCGCTCTTTTTTGCGATCACACACAGCAATTCAACCAATTTTTTCTTGTTTTTTGTTTGTTTTGTTTGAACGAACGCAAAAATCAGAGAAAATCCAAATGATACACACAAGTGCACGCCACCGCACATAAAATTCACAGTTGGAATGTAGATTAAGTATAATATTTTGTTCGGTTGGTTTCTCGTTTTCGTTTGCTGTTTTTCTTCGATATTTATTATGTTTCATTAATAGCAATTAACACTTCAAATTCGAAACAAATTGGTCAACATTCAAATGTATCATTTGTTGTATGCGATAATACACAGAAAAATCCGAAATAAAAAATGACATTCACTCTAATATAATTTTATTCGCAGAAAACTCTTCGAGGGAAAAATAAATGGACGAAATTTAGATTCACAAACAAAAAATTCGCAGCCGATGATCGATGGAAATAACAACAGAAAAGCTTTTTTTCTTGCAAAAAAAAATTTATCACTTATTCGTTTTTATTCGATCATCGTCCATACAAACAAGAAAAAATGTCCCAAAAAAATTCAACATCGAAAATATGGCATTTGCTAAATGGAATTACGAGCGATTGTTTTTATTTCGTATTCGAAAAATCCGTTTTTGCGCGCGCTCTTTCATGTATTTATGACTTATTTTCCCGAATGTCATGCAAACACTAAAAAACCTCACTGATGTGTACTTACTGAAAAACAGTCAACATTAAAATTTTCTATATATACAACACACGTTCGCTCGTTCGTTCATTCGTTACTTCGCTCGCTCACACTCTGTGTCTCTGTCTTTCGTTCAGTTCGGCCCAGCTCTCACACTCTCCAAGTGATGGTCGTTGCGTAGTGCAGATTGTGTGGTACTGTGTGTAAAATTTCGTTTGAGCTTCTATTGCTGCCGTTGATATAATATTTTCATGTGCTTCTCTTCTTTCATGTTATTCGTTCCAATTCAATCTATCCGTTCGTGTGCGTTTATTTTGAAGCATATGATGTGAGTGAGAGAGAGATTTTTTTTCGTTTGCTTTGCTATTCTACACTACAGTATTATCGTGTATGGAATTACATACACGCGCCCGACTCAATCGCCCTACGTGTATTTGCTACACTTTGATGTATATTTGATATATTTATGTGTTTAATATTCGCTATTACAGCCGCTAATGCATGATGTTTGCTGTTGCTTCTCGGTTTTGTTGCTATTTTTCCGTTTGTACGCTACGAGTCGTCCCAATACGACGATTCGAAAAACTAACACTATTGCCGGCACCATGTGAGCAGCGCACAACATTTATAATACGGGAAAAGTCAAAAAGGAAAACATAGAAATCCATTCAATCCAATACAAATGCAGCAATCCATTTGCCGCGAGCCACACAAACACTGACGCAATCGCTCGAATATATCTATATCCACCATCATCATATGGTCGTATTTATTCGGGGATCGCACACAACGACAAAGGGACATACACACAGCGTGTGCAACACACAATGCAACACTGTACGCATACACACACTCAGTGCCGTATCAATGCCAAATGGCTGTTTCTTGTATTCGCAACGTCATTGGTGTGTATTGGTGTTGGTTTGTTTGTCAGCTCACTCGTTCGTTGCTGTGCGCCGCGCGTTCGTTCGTCCGTTCTCTCTCCGTGTGTGTTTTTGTTATTATTGTTCCTGACTAACTTCACCATCGCCGAATAGAATTGTATACATCTCTATATTATAATTATACGTTTTATGGTTCCATGTACATTTTATGTATTACTGTTGCTGCTTCTGCTGCTGCTCTGTGTCATGGCATACGCATTTTTGCCTGCCCGCTGCTTTGTTTGTTGAAATCGTTTTTATGTTCGTTTCGTCATTGCTTTCCATTGTACGGGAATCGTTTACGTTTACACGCTAATACTGATCTTTGATAGGGCCATAGCATTTTTTCCACTTCTTGTCGTCGTCGTCGTCGTCGTCGTCGTCGTCGTCGTCATCGTCGCCGTAGTCGTCACCATGAACGTGTATGTGTGTGTAGACAATGGATAATAATAATGATAGGTTTCAATCCACAATAAGATAAATGTGTGTACATTTTGCCTATGTGCGTTTCGAATTGGCCGAAGTAAAATTGCTCTCATGCCAAGCCATCAAACATAGTGCTATCTCGTGTACATATCGAATTGGTTGCTGATAAGGATAATTATGGTTTGTTTGCCTCAATGTCTGACATTCAAAATTAGAATATTATTATGAAATCATTTTTTTTTCTCCGCTTTGAATCAATGACGCATTTTTTCGAAAACTTTCTTTTGGCATTTGGTCTATTTTAGCAACCGTGTGTTTTTTTGCTCGAGATTCAGTCGAGACGAGGAAAGTAAATTAGCCATTTCACTACGATTTGTTTTTACAGGCCGCTGCCAAATGTCATTTTCCATGCTGCATTTCACTTATGCTAATGAAAAGGAACGGAACATTCCCAAGGAAATCCATTTGCATATAATTTCGTATAAAGTGGTTTCAATGAATAATAAACGAAAGCGACACCATTTCGAATGCGTTATGCTTAGCCCCTACAATAGCAGTCAAACGTATACTCCTAATTGCACGGTTGTTGGCATACCTTACTAATTCCCGTTGATTTAGTTTCATCGTGCCAAAATCTTCGCAGTAGACGTACAAACATCTTGAGTTGATAAAATGAAGAAAAACTAACAATTGCTTTGGTGCATAACACCATCAAGATTATTCGACATTTGCACTTTTATCAAACATCCGCCGAAAGAAGTAGAAGCGAGGTGAGCATGGAAAATTTATGCAAATTTTATTCAACAAAATCATTGTGATAATTAGAAACTTCGTCCGAAAAGAATCAAAGCGTCAGCCGCACCGCGCCAATTTTGCCACCACATTAACAGACAATGAGCATGTGAAAGCATTAATACCGTGCACTACCGTTAATTTAATGAATTTCGATTGCTATCTTAACCTTATTAATAAGACTCATCTCTTAGTGGAAAAAGCAAAGAGCTGAAAAAAATGTGGCCAAGAAACACCACTGAAATAGATAACACAATTACTCTAATTATTTAGTGCACGGCGCAAAAAATCGCTCATCGGTGAAGCTAAAACTGTAAGCATATGCAGAAAGAGAGCATTAGAATATAAAAAGAGAAGCACTGCGTTTGAACGGTTGATTGTCGAGCAAACGAATCTGATAAAATTTGTGTTCTCTATTTTTGCGCAGCCATTCGTTTTTTTTTGTTATTCGAGCGCACGCTCTCTCGCTCTCAATTTTATTTACACGAAAAATAAGACGTACGAAGAAAAAAAAAATCTGAACAAAACCGTTTTTGACAGAAAATTATAGAATAAAAGAGCGTTTTGTGTACAGGAGTCGTGACAAGAGCATTTGGACTTGAACGAATAGGCAAACACGCTACAAAACGATAAAAAATTGCATGTTTCTGTCAGATTTGATTGTGATAAAGAATAAATTAGAAATTATAACAAAACCAAAACATAAATTTGCTTCTGTGCACGCATTTGATTCCAAACCTTTATTTCTTTCATTCGTTTGTTTGTTTTTATTTTCTTCATTTCAAAAATTCGCCTTATTTCGTTTATCAAAACTACAAATTCTTATAGAATGAAAGAATGGGCAATGGAATGAAGGAGAGAGTGCCTTGAAGAGCAATATTGCAATTTGCATCTAGCTGAAAATTTGCGTGAAAAATGAGCCTTTGTAAATTGTACAGCACGATCGAAAATTTCAAAGTAATTTTCGAGCCCACATTGGTAGACCTTGAAATGGTAGTTTCAGTTCACAAAATGGACATATGTTCATAAAAGTGTTTGCATACGGGTCGATTGACTATTATGCGCCTCAATTGTGTCAGCTCACATGAAGGTTACATTTTGGTTTTATTTGCTACGCCACACCAAGCCTCAGAACAATTAACGTAACATTGCCTCATTTGGTGTGTATTCCAGCAAATACACTGATATGATAATTCAATTTTGAGGTCGAGTTTTATCTGTTTTTCCTTAAAACCAAGCACTCCGAATTTATTTAACATCGATCAACTTGTATGAATGACTCATAACAACAAGCGGTTGCTCTAAATCCAATTCATTGCGAGAATTGAGATTCGAATGAAACATCCGCATAGAGGAAACCAGCGAAAAAAACAAGCATTGACAATTTCCTGTAGATGGTTAGTATTCGATATGTTGCGGCAATGATTCCAGCGGGACAGTAAAAAAGAAGGCGGAGGGTCTAAATTTAGCCTCGATTTTTTCGATAAATTTGTTCCTCCGAGCTGTTGAGAATGAATTTTCTGTTCCGCTCTTGAAACATCATCGTGCATAGTTTCAACAAAAACTGACACATTTTTACCAGTTTCGGGTGCTTGATTCCATGTATCACTTTCCACATGGAATCCTCGCACACACAAAACTTTGCTCTTGTACGTAATTTTACATAAGAAATGCCACTTTTTGTTCATTCTCACTTACACACACTCACAATTCGTATATATTTTTGTGTGTCCTTTGAAACATCAACCGAGTGAATGTTCTCTCTACGCTTTTTTTTCTCATGTTATGCCAGTCTCGTGATGTGACATTTCCTTTGACGACGTAAAAATGGAAAAGCGGTTGGTATTCATACGATGATATATGGTGAATTGATGTGACAAAAATCTCATGACTCCCAACGAGAACTCTAATCATGTTCTTGTTTCGAATCGTTTGTATTCGCCTCGATTCGATGTTTGGTGTTGAGAGAAATCATTTATTTACACATTTCAAATGAACGCCATTCGATGTTGTAATGATGATAAAATTGGAGCCATAGCTCCATGATATATCATATGGAACGGATTTTTATGAGAAATATGCAAAACAACACATCGAAAATATCTCGAATGTTCGAGGGAAAAAAACTCCTCTCCGTTCTGCACCCAAACAGATAATCATCGCAACATTTGTTATTTCTTTTCGTTTTTTTTTTTCAAATGAAAAAGCATCAACCACATCATTTCAGCTGTGCTCTTTGTTTCTACGTCAAGTGTGGTTGGTTGTTAATTGGGTCCATCTTCTTTATCTAAGATCTTGTTCGTTTCATTTGAAATGTGTGTGGAAAAAGTCAAAGAATTCAAAAGAAGAAAAAACTTTTATTAAGAAATATTTTAATTAAGTGTAAACCAAGGCGGAAAAAAGTTGGTGAAAAAACGCTCAAACAAAACGTTGCATTAGATTAGTTTTTCTCTAACAGTTTCATGTTGACTGAGGCGATATCTCAGAATAAAATAGTTGGATAAAATGCGTTTCATGGCAAGGCATCGACTAAACAATCCGAGAAATGTTTCTCTTTTTTTGTAATTTGGTTGTATAATGGAGGAAATGCAATAATGAGAATACAATATTCACATAAATGCACGCAATTGTAATTGCTGGTCTAGCAAATTGTTCATTGAGCCAATGAATTGTTTTTTTTTTCTTGCAGGAGATTTACGGTGCACAGTTGATTGGCTGAATTGTGTTGATCCAATGAGGGTACAGACAACGCAGTTCCTGTCCGCCCTCATTTCATTCTCATGATGACCATAGCCTCTATTTAGAAGACGCACTAAATCATTCTTACCACTAATTTTCCCATGTGAATTACTCGAATGACATGCATCTAAGAATTATTGGTTTTCTTCTTACCTGGAAAAAACAAAACAGAGAACTAATTATTAATTTCGATAAATATAAATAATTAACCTTAAATCAAGCCAAGGAAATGATAGATTTCAGTGTCTATGCCTACAAAATGTCGACATGTTTTGGCGTCTCACTATGTACTGGTTTACAAAAAACAGAAAGGAAACGAAACGAAAGCAAAACAAAATCCATCGGTACAGGTGCTAGATGAACGTGTAATCAAAATGAAGGGAATGCTAAACCATACGGAAGAGAGAGAGAAAAAGAAGTAAAACTACGGATATCTCTATCATCTATTGCGCGGTATGATTTTAATTTGATATTTGTTCATGCTCGGCTCTTTTTTTTCGTTCGTATATCTAAATTAAAGTCGAAATTTTTTATTTATTGCGTTCATTTTTGAGTTCAAATACCGCCCACTTCACCAATTGTGATTTTTGTCCGTTGTTGTTGGTTTTTTTTATTTTACGAAAAAAGAAATCAAAGAGGCACCGCCACTACTCCGTCTGAATAAAATATAATATGCGCACGTTGTGTCGGTAATCTCTAAATAATCTTTTAACATGTAGAAAATTTATTAACATTGTTGTCTCATTTCATTCGTGACGGCTACGACGACGAAGATCGCTCGAATAAGTTGTAAGTAACCGAGAGAGAGAGAGAGCGAGTGAGAGGAATAAAAAAGGTGACCAACAAAAATCGCATTGTATTTGAGACACTGACTCGGGTGATATTGCGCAAGTAATAATTTCTTTTTTTCTCAACTTTTTTTTTCTTTTCGAGTATGAACTATATGAAAACAGAGTCATATAATTCGTCGTAAAGCAGTCGGGATACGCAACAAATTTGTGTACAACATAATCGCTCTTTTGCGCTTTTTCCTTTTGTTGCTTTGACAATAGAAATTAGCCTGCTACCTGCAAAATTTCCGACGAGGTGTGACTCTCATCCATGAGCCTGTGCAGACATTTTTTCCATCCGAAAACTCCATCATGACAAAAAAAAAGTATTTAACAATTAAAAAATGGTTCTTTGTCGCTGAGCGGCACTTTTTGTCTCTCCTTTATTTGCTTGAACATCTCCATTTCAACAAGCGCTCACAGATAGAGTAGAGAAAAGACACACGGAACGGTAAATTTAAAAGATTTATCTTCATTTTGCGGACAATTTTCAAACATTTTTTCTCCGCCATGGATTGATTTATTGCTCTGCTTTCATTCCTTATGTAACTCAACATGTCACTCTAACAATGTGCTTTGTATTTATGTTAATGATTTATTAATTAAATTTGCTTTCGAAACTTCTGCCAAGTGAACTTAAACAATCATTTAGCAATTTGAAGACTTTTGTCGCTTTGGCATAATTGAATCGTAGGTTCTTGCCACTAATGTTTTTTTCTGCGGTTTGACAAATATGAAAACAAAATCGCATTTGATATTTGAACCAGGCTAAGTCACGTGATATCAATAATAATGATACATCATACATGTAACGTTCGGCAACAGAAAATTCGCGAATCGCGGGACGCCATCACTCTCGCACAGAAAAATAATAGTGTATAATAGCTGGCCGAAAGGCATCAATTATTTGTGTACGTGTTGCCATCATTCGTAAAATCGTATGCGATGCAGAGAGTTTTGTAACCGTCAATAAAAACATAATAATTTTTTCTGTTGATTTATTGCCTCAAATCGATGATAAAGAATTAATTTCAGAGGTAAGGGCATCCAAGAAACATCGTCATACACCGTCCTGAATGCCATGTTGAGACTGAACACAACTATGCGAACCTATTCCCATAGCTCTTCCTTTTGAGCTCACTCAGAGACTCCAAAATGATGTGATTCTTGGAGTTTTGTTTTTAATTCGAAAGGGCAAAAAGACGCAGTGACAGCTTGAATAAAAATGAACCTATATAATTATGGCGCATATTCGTATTCTTAATCATTTCACAATTTTTGAATGTTTCGGCGGAATCATCTGGATTCCCCCAGATAAATAAACATCGAAACAAACAAAAATAGTGGAAAAATATAAATCGTATGTCAATCTGAGCACGGCTTCAATTGTTTTTAGAACGAAAAAGCCCAAAACAAAGAAACAGTAAAATTAAAAAGTTCCACTAGAGTAACTATGTTTCTATGACCGTGGATTCAAAGTCGAAATACACGAGCAACCAAAAATGGCCAAAGTAGAGTTTGATACGAAACCAAAAATAGAGATCGAAGAGTGGTTGAGAACAAATAGATTCCATGATTTCGTCACAGCGAAACTATGAAAAACAACATCAAAGCTTCGAGCTTGGCTGCTCAAGATTCAGATTGCTCCAAATTCATGGCTCGCAGAACGAATGAGCAGACAAAGAGGAGGAATGTTGCTGTGCGGTTAATCAAATAAATGCGGATATCACTCGCTAACTGTTTAATTACGTCAAATTATAAAGTTCTTTGTGTCTATCTTCTTTCGCGACCGCGTTTTTTTTTCGGTGTGCGTTCATTGTTTAGTTCATTATTTTAAATTGTTATGGCATGCGTGAACGAGTGAGCTGATGCTCGAGAAGAATGGGAACGTATGTATTGTGTTGTGGCTATGATTTCGTATGTGATATTCACTGGAATGAAGAATAGGAAGGCTGCCATGCGCATCTATTTCAGTTTGTTGCTTTTTTTCTCTTTTGTTTGCATGTGTGTGTGTTTCTTCTCGTTGGATCGCACACATTCTCGACATTTTTAATAAACAAACTTGCGCGCCCGTACACACTTCGAGTCGCGTCTTGGACTCTGAGAGGGCGTTTGTACAATCGAACTTATTAAGATGTGAGACGAACACAAAAATTGTACATGAAGTTTATCAATGTGGCTCTTATGGCATTTCCGGTGTTGTCTCTCTATTTTCAAAATTCAATGAAAGGAAAATTATAATTAGCTGTATCGTTCGGTGGCTTTGTGTGTATTTGCTGCGTATTTTTCTCAGTTATTCAACCATTGCTACCGTGCTCAAGATCATTTCAAAATGGCCCAGAAAAATAGGAAAACTACTGTTCGCCGCCATTTGCTTGAAATTTATTGCTGCTTAGTTTGCAATCTATTAAGCAGATTTATTTTTTCAACGTTTATCAATGACAAATTGATTGAAGGAATTGTTTTTTTTCCCTTTTCATTCATACCTTCATTTGCCACATTGTGAAGATTTCTGTGTCTTTATATTGAAATTCCACTGAAAAAAGATTGATTTTCCGGATCAAATGAAATGTGAGAAACAAAATCACACAAAGACACTGTCCATCACAATGGATCGGGCTTTGGTTTTATTGTTTAAAAAAGAACGCAGTTCGGAATGGCGCCACATTTTATTAAAATTTTCACGTACGCAAAGGTGGCCTCAGGCCGAAAAATTCATTATTCAAATACGAAATGTTGAAATCACTTCATTTTCTAATTGTCTGTGTGATACAAATACACTACCGGCCCAGTTCAAATTATGAACACACAGGTGATATAGATACAAGTTGTTATTGTGATCGTTGAGATGATTCGATTTCGAGGTAAACAAAAAAACATGGTGGAATTTCAAATTTCGAGCGAAAAATTTATGACCCGAAAAGAAATAGGTCTAACTGATTTATGCGATAAGTGTCCAGTATCTCTTATAGTTCAAGTGTTGAACGTTTCTTTCTCAGCCCAAAAGAATGACCGTGCAAACGAGCGAGCAAGAAAGAGTGTACAAAAAAAGGTACACGCCGCGCGCGCGATTCGTCACTCTGTTACGTACTCGAAATGCATAAAATTCGTATTTATTTCAACTTCTGCGTGCTGAATGTTTAACGATGCAATTGAATGATTAACATGCGCGCTAACATACAAATAATGTGTACTCGCTCGTTCATCGTCTCACCGCAATTCACCCGGCACACAAATGAAATGCTTCGCTGTCCGTTGATTCGGTATCGCATTTTCATGTTTGGGCTGTAAATGCAAATTCACGCAAACATCGAAACGAAAATTGTGCGATTTTCAGTTTGTGTCGAGTGTTTGGATAGATTATCGGTGCAAATTGAATTGCTTTTTGCCAACACACAAAAAGGGGTTAGGGTGAATGTGTGTTTAAATTGCATGCAGCGCGTCACATGGTCAGTCGTTTGATCAGGTTCACAGAGAAACTGACACAAGTGGCGAACAAAGCCAACGACTGTCCAACCGCATTTGTGCCATTTCATTTCGTTGCGAAGACTGTCATTGTTTGGTGCTGGTGGTTCGGTGCGATGCGCCGTGGTGCGCTTTGCAATTGTTTTTTTATTTGCCGAAGGTGACAACAGCGCAAACAACGAAATCCAATTGAATTGTATGCATGAATAATCTATGCAGATGAATTCAAATAAATTTCCACCCTTCGACGCAGCCACAACATTGGCAAGATGCGATTTAGTTTAAGCTTTGGCAAAGAAGAACCATGGAAATTGCAATGTGTATTTTTTTCGGCCGCCATGGGCATTTCGAAATTAAATGAAGTTATTTGGTATTCATTGGATTGCTCTCGTCTCACATACAAAACCGATTCATCGCAAAAAAAGAGAATGAATTTAAATGCCCATCTCATTAAGCGTACCGAATCTTATCTCCTAATTAAAACAATGCTCATCTGAATATATAATAATGTATTAAAGTCAGCGCTGAAGATGTGAGCTTCAAATTCAAATGCGTCATAATGGAAATTGACAATGCTGATATCAAATTATAATTGAAATGCGAATTCATCAGAATCAGCAAATTCATTACATGATATTTATATCGCAGGATGTGTGCATGATTTGTGCGTTAGCACTTGTATGGTGCGAAGCGATGCGTTGAATTGAAAAGACGAGAAACCAATTCTTTCTTAAGCAATATCAATTAGACTATGCAGCAATCGATAACCAGATTATTCGTTATGCATTGCGATTCCCATTGGACGGGTGTGTGTGTGTAATCAAATTGAAATGTTATTTTGCATGCTCTTCTGCTGACCTTATGCAGATACGACACTCATAAATTTATGACATGGCATCGAGATCGCAATTTAAACATTAATCATGCATTATTTTGATATTACCACATCGGGAGTATTGAATAGCGATGCGGGCAAGTGTGGATGACAAGCGTTTGATATTTGCTTGCCATATCGATGTTGTTCTGATTGTTTTGGGAACGGACGAAGAGAGCGAGAGCTAAACTGGTTGTTTGCCTTTGTCAATGCGATGTGTCAGAGTGCCGCCTCGACGGGAAATATTTTAATAAGTGTCGTTGTACGATCTATTGTAATTTGATTTGCGTGTTTTATCACAGCGTCGATAATTTATTGCCATTCACCGAGTATACTTCATCCCGAGCACTTAACTATGATGAATGTCTATCCCATTGCTTCATTATTACTTTCATTTTTTTTTTTGGTTTGTCGTTCTTACGCAGAAGAAAGAAACAAGTGCGCACGATTTAACTTTCTAATTTTTGTTTATGCCGAAAATTTCCATATTCCACAAATCCAGTGCCGTTCACAGGGCAAATGCGTAACGCAAAACGAACCGATGACATTTATGCTCATATTCAATAATATGAAAACAGTTTCAATTCATGTGAAATGTTAATAGAAAATAGCAGTAAATAATTTTTTTGTTCGCATATCGGCGCCTTGTTTTGTCAACACGAAAAATCCATTTTGATATGTTTGGATTCAACAGGAAAACAGCTGGCTGCATGGAAACATTATAATTTATGTGCAACCGAATAGATGACAAACAGTTGAAGCTTTGAATTTTGGCTGGAGCTGAATCATGCTGCGTACGGGGAGTGCAGTACTGTACTTGAACATTGGAAACATTGTCTCGACAGTTGCTGTCATTATCAACAATGCCAAAAAATCTGATATCAATGCTCCGCAAAAGAAGCCATTTTAATTAACTATCATATTCGCCATTCGGTTCATTGGATTCGTGGAGAGCATACAAGAAACTGCTTTCAATGTAACGAAACCATGGTTTCATTCGAAAGCATTTTTAAAGTGATATAAAATTGAAATCACCTTGATCATAATGCAGCTAGTAAATGGAAAAATATGTTCATCTCTATTCAAACGGGCAAACGCATCGCATTTATCCAATGAAGCACAAGACACACACACACCGTAAACAAATGAAGTGCATAAACATTACCGTTCATGTAAACAAACAGACATTTGCCAGGAGTTCTAAGATGAATGAATGCTTTTTTATGACGCTATTAAGTAAATTGTTTTCCATTTAAGATAATTATAATTGTGTGCTTTAAATGGTTATACACATTGCCGCACACAAATCCAAGTGAGAGAAAGAACCGCATGCACGTACCAAAGCGAATGGCACAAGGATATGAAATGTAGAAAACCGAGAGAACATGGAGAGAGCGAAAGAGAAAAGATGAAAAATGAGCAAATAAATCGTAAAAATGAGCTGTTCATGTTGGAGCGTAAAGTGTGTGCAGTTGTAAAATGTGTATCGTGTACAAAGTGCCTTGACTGCCATGCAGCAGCAACGGAGCAGAAGTGGCAATGTTGAGCAGAGTGATAGGAAAAACTATATAAGTCTCGACGAAAGTTAAACACACAAGAAAATGAAAATCTGTCCTTGCATTTTGTCTTCAGTGTTTGGAATTATGTGATAATTGCATTAAAAAGTGATATTTTTGTTGAGGCTAAACTTTCGTCCAGCTGATGATGAGGCGCTTTGAAGTGTTGTTTTGATGAAGATGTAAAAATGTTCGGAAGTGCTTGAGCAAATGAGATAATCCATCGGGTCGAATGACGCCATGAATCATGTGTTTATTTATTCGATCGGAGTTTCGAGAGAGAGACCAAAGCAAATATTTGTGTTGCCAAATGACGCCTGAACTATTTTCGAATTGGCGCAAATTATTTGGCAACAATTCGACCGAAAATGCAAAGTCAAATACAACCGTTTAAATACATAGTCAAATATTGCAAGGGATGGATGATTGTCGCCTCTTCGGCAAAGTTTTGAGTCTTGTTTATAAAACTTGGATGACTGTTTTGGATCTTTTGGAAATGGTTTAATCTGCCCCCGGGAAGAGAGAGCTCCCCAAAGTCAAAATTAAAATCAAGAACTTTTGCACCAAGTTAATAAATAATCGTAATAATGCGTTGGGCATCCGCATGTATCGGCTGATGTGTGTAGCGTTCATCTACGAAGAATCCAATAAATAAATAAGTCATACGGCGATGAATCCACAAGACGGAAAACAAAGTTTTTCGTCGAAACAAATACAACGATTAAATCCGACTCATCCAACATACAATCAACCGCAAAAAGGAAGCGTTGCGCTGCGTTCACAAGGGCAGAGAGGCGGGCGAACCTCGCAGAAAAGAGAGAAATACGTACACAAAATTTATTTAATGGATGAAAATGTCTGGCTGAACGAAATACAGCAGCAAATGAAATGTTTGTAATTTTCAGGATCGGAAAAAGCAAAAAAAGGCATTGAAATGGAACTAGCAAATTGGTGTACATGGTACAAATCAAATCCATATTTGTGCAAACGCTGAAAAAGGAAGCAAACGCACATTTTTCATTTAAGTGATTTTTTCGTCTGCAAACAACGTATTCTATTAAATGTTTCACCATATTTTTGTTGCAATCAACGCAAACACGCGTTCGAAAGTCAAACCCTCAGACATGTCGTCCACTCACACACATACACTCAACAATATACAGACAACAACGTACATCAAGCGAAGTGCTCATGCGGCGCGAGAGAGAACGAGAGAAAGAGAGAACGAGAGCATGCAAACAATTTCAATGTGCAGAACATCGACAGGGCGGCCAGAACGCATTTTTCCCCCGGAACAAAGAAAAAGCGGTGGGCGAAAACAATCAAAATCACAGTCACTCACTCTCTTCTGCTTGCAATTTATTTTGCAACATCCAAAACTTTTGGCCAATGGGTTCATGTTCTGCGTTTCGGGATGGTGATTCAAGTTTGGCCATTTCCGGCAGAACAAATTTCGGATCATGTTTTAAACATGAATTCAATACAAACACAAATACTAAACGAATATTTTAATCGTATATTCCGAAATTGTAGAACATTGCAGAATACGATATTTGAAAATGACGTTCGATACCCAAAATTCAGCATTCAAATCAAAATGCCTAAATTTAGAATACAACCTTCAAATTAAATGCATCATAAGACCCCTACCGCATCAAAAAGCGATCTCAATTAAGCTTAACTGCCGTTGTTCGATAATTCATGTGACCCAATAAAGTAATGGATGTGTTTTCCTCTAATTAAATTTGGAAAAGTGCGATGACAATTATGGTTGCGGTGCTGAGTGCTCCGAAGGACGGAGGAGAGATTTTACTATTTAATAAACGGTAGATCCTACTGCTGCTGTCACTGTCACTGCTCATTAAATATGGAGAGTTTTTGGTGAAAAGAGCCGAGGAAATCTCTGCATCGCACACCATTTGCAGCGTAACGCCGTGGGCATCTAAGGGTGCAAATGCAATGCGAACAAAACGAAAAAAACCAATTGGAATGGCATTTTCAAAAGGGAAGTGATTGTGAAATGCACGCATTCAGTTTGGGCACTCACTCATACGAAATGTGATTCTCAGACCATATTTTAATTGTGACCGTTATTGCTTTTGTTGGAGGGACTGGCTGCTTTTTTTCCAGTTCGAGTGTAAAATGAACGCACATTGAAATACAATTCATGATTGGAAAAGCGACAAAATGCGATAATGAAAGACTGAGAACATGGTGTTCGCGTTTCCCGTCTGTTTTTTTCTCGCCGTTTCAAACTTCATCGAAAAACTATGCATACTCAATCAGATTCCCGTTTATTTTTTTTTTGTTTAAAGTGGATTCCATTCGATTGAAACGAACTCCCTCCGTCTACGCAGTGTTTCATCCTCTGCATTTCGTATGCAATCAAAGAAAAAAATTAATTTAATTAAAATCAAATTTTTGCAGAAAAAGCACACGAAGAACGTGCACAAAATGCGAGTCACTTGAAATCGAATCAATAAGCAAATGGATTTCGTTCATCGAAAACGTCGCATACCAACTCTCTCTATTTTTTGCTGCTGCTGCTGCTTCGCTACTGCCTTTGTCGCCTTGAATTTCAACAGAATACACACTCCGAGCACCGAATTGTGGATACTACGTAATGCGACCCTATTTTAGTGAGTGCTCGCGCTAGAAGTGTATCTTTGTGTTGTTGTTCGTTCTTGCGCTTGTTTTTGTTAATTTATTTGAAAGCAAATAAATGGTTCGAAGATCCGCTTTTGTTTTATCTAGTCTCTTGTACAATGTTTTTTTTTAAATATTTTTTTTCGTCTATTCATGGAATGTTTGTTTGGTGTTTTTTTCCACATGCTGAACGACCGTACGCCAGAGCCGTATACTGATTTTTTCCGTCTTTTATTTTTATTATTTACACTCTTTTTTTCGGTGCAATTGAAAAGAGGAGTAGTTTAACAAACGCCACGACAATACAATGCATTTAAGCGCGTAGTATACGCGGGAAGTGATAAATAATATGGCATCGTCAGAAAAGAGAAAGTAACAACGAAACGAATGGTGAAAAAAAATAATGTGGGTGCGAAACAGCTAACAGCGCACCGAACGAGTGTAAGTTTCCGAAAAATACGTGCTGAAAATTCTTTCTATTCAAGTGAATTTGGCTTCTATTCAACCGTTCTTCCGGACGTAAAAACGTAGAATGCCTTTTACTTTGTGGCATGTTTGAGAACGGAACACGCAAAATGAAAAAAAGAAAGAAAGAGAAACAACATCCAAAAATCCAAAAAGCAAATAGTTATTTCAGACACTTTGTTTATTGTGCTCTGGTGTTACTAATCCATTGCCTTTTTTTGCTTTTTATTTTCCAAAGACTTTTTTTTCGAATGAAAAATCTTCACGCTTTAAAAAGGTTTTAATTAAATATAAAAATGATGATGGTGGCAATCAATACTTGGCGGTGAAAGAAAGACATCAAACGGGTTTTCTCATAAATATGATGCCACAATTCTATTCAAGTATTACTTTTTTTTATTAATTTCTGAGAGCAGCTGCCGAATAATGGTGAAACCATCTAAAAAAATCCCAAAATTTCAAGCCTGATCATAAAAATTATTCACAAAGTCTATGAGCTGGATGGAAAAGACACACCTTTTGCACCGAAAAAACAGCCAATGAATAACATTAAAAATTTTCATATCGCATAAATCATGTTTTCTATGGAGCCTTTATCATTGTTGGTGAGTTTTTTTTTACCATGGGCTGGGAGTTATTGATTCATTTCAGCGCCGCATTATGATTACTTCGCAATAATAAAAGCAATTGTTATTTGCGCTCCGCACACACATACACTCCTTGCTGCATTTCCAGAGCGCGCATCTCTTGTGCACATTCGGCATTTTTAACATATTAATTTTTGCCAAGCCAAAGAGCAACAACAAAAGCCGACTCAACTACAAGTTGACTCCTGCGACCGTTAAATGCCTGTTATTCGCTATCTTTAGCTTGTTTGTTCGGCAATTTAACGCGGCGCATGATGAGGACAGGGCTCTTTATTCAAAAGTTTCTGGTCTTTCTCCCGAACCAAGGAAGGGTTGAGCTCGATGGAACTTGCTACCATTATCTGGGCTTTATTTATGTTATATTAATGTATGACGCACTAAAAGCCAAGGGTGCTCATGACCGTGAAAGTAATGAAATAATAACAAAGTGTGATCATTTTTCGTATGGAATGTCTTTTTCAGTAGCGCATATGTTATAAAATGGAATGCCGAACCTGTTTTTGACTTCGGATTAAGAATTTCAAAAAATCATTTTAATTAGATTCACGAAATTCAAATTGAAAAACGTGACGAAAAAAAATCGTCTGCTGCCAAACAATGTGTTTGCAAAAAGGAATTCGAATACATATTGTGATATCTCGCCATCGTCATAATCTATATATCGCCGGCTAGCGCGTTTTGTGTGTTTAGTGAAGTTTTACTTTACGCTAGTTTTACCATAAATAAAAGCCGGATGTGTTTCTCTTCTCACCACTTCGATTTTGTCGTCCCGAATGCAGGCGATAGTCTTCACTGGGAGCGAATGAGCGACCGAGAGCGTGCTGTGTGAGTGTGTGCGCTACGCTTTCTCGTCTATGGAATGCAGATGATATGGGCGGTTAGCAGAACAAATATCGTCGAGCATATTTTTTCAATTAGAAATTATTCTATCGAAATAATTCGATTATTTCGCTCGGACGATATTTCAAGATGGCGATTGAACAATCGGCTCTTACCCAGAAAAAAAAACATATCCCACTATTTGTAATACAATGCGAGAACAACAAACACGAGTACACAATTGCTGGCGACATTTTTTGAGATATTGTTTTTAGTTCGATTTGTCGCCATTGTCTTTGGTCGACGAAAAATTTACTACACTCGATAAGTTTCATTATTGTTTTTTCCCATCGCTTTTCGCTATAGAACTCATTTAGAAGCAACAACAGAACTGCGATATAAATCAAAAACATTCAAACATAAATTTTCACTTATTTGGTGAATGCAAAAAAAAAATTGGAGATAAACAATAGCCGAATTTTTGATTCGTAAACGAGAGAATCAAAACTGCAAACTCTCGATACCAACTGCCTACGCAGACTCAGATTTTCCGTTTCTGATAGAATTTAATTAAAAGGAATCCACTTTTGCTGTGAAAACTTGATCATTTTTTATCATGCCGAAAGTTTTGGTACTCGTTGAGAGTTTCCAAGATATCATATCTTCATCAGTTTCATGAACAACGAATCGAAAATTTGATGCTCGACGAATGGAAATTCTAAATGAAAACGTCATTCAAACTTCGGATTTCCGTCTGTTTTGCCGAAAATGTTTTGATATGAGATGCGGCAAGGTTGGTGCTCGCAGTCGGCCAGCCACCGAGTGAGCTGTGAATATGCAAAGCATCACCAAATGTATATGTAATATGGTGGCAGAATCATAAGATTAACATAATGAATATTCAATGAGTTCGGCTTGACGTTTTTGGTTCATAAAAAAATGATGTCGCATTACACGGGAGCTAAACTTGAGCGCATATTCCTACGTGGCGTATTAAAAGGGCGTATTGTCTACGACAAGAGGAAGACGGAGTGAGAGTGAGCGAAAATATTTTCACTCAGTCAAGCAAAAGTTATCTGCTGCGTTAGCTGCTTGGTAAGTTTAACGAATTGTGTTCGTTCCGTTCGCATCGTTTATAAATTTTGAAGTGCCGGTAATATTCAAATTTCCTAGCAGATTTTCCGGTTCTTCAGACTCACTCTTTTTCCTTTTTATTCTATTTGCGGCTCGTTGAGAGCAAATTTTCGTATTCATAACAAAATCAAAAACACAAGACTCCAGCAGGTTTTGGCATCGACACTGTCAGCATGTGGTTCGATAGGTCTTTTACACCCTCACCGTAGAATCTTCGATCGAACATTTTCATATACACAATATATCTCTTGAGTTCGTTTACTTTCAATTTCGTGTTTTCGTGAACTGAAGGATGAACGGCTGCGTGTGAGTAGCGGCAAAAATACGAAATGACAGGATACTCATGCACACACGAAAACCCTTTTCCGAACTTGAAAAAAAAAACACACAAACTTTTTTCCTATTTGCAGTCGACCGTTTCTATTGGATGTGACATTTCGTTTGCATATTTTCATATCAGTTGTTTATGAAATTTTTTTTTTGTCTCTTTCGGTTGATGTGATGCTGCGATTAGTTGGGGTTCTTTTGTCAGATGCGTGCTTCGTTATTCCGATCCGAGTGTATCTCTTGTGTCGAGAGTTCGAAGGACTGTTTTCAAAAGCGGCTGCGATAAATGCTGAATTCAAAATCAAAACACACAC
>NW_022601578.1:0-27055 GCF_009176505.1 Sitodiplosis mosellana | reverse complement strand
TGAACTGCGAATTAGAAATCAAATAAGTGAGCGCGTGTGTGTTTGGCTGTCGCTAAACAGAGGCGAAACTAGAAAAAAAGTAACATGGAAGGTAAAGTTCACGTACACCAGCCACACTTAATTTGACCTACTACATTCGGTCTTTCGTATTTCCTCGCTTATTTCCCTGTCGAAAACAACCAATTGTGTCTACGGTATAGCAGACTAGAGCGTTAAATTATAAACACAGAAAAACAGAAAACTAAAAATGAAAATTATTACATTTTATCACGCCATTCCAAAATCGAAACTCCTTCCTATTTCTCTGTGTGTTCGTCCTGTGTGAGCGGTGAAAAAAAAATTCCGATCGAATTGGAGCGCGGGGACTGTTCGTTGTTGATTCGTTGGCGGAAAAGTTCGGGAAGTGCAACAACACACAGTGTGGTAGCTATGGAGTACAAAATGAAACACAATCAGGTGAGAACGTATTGCTCGGAAGGCAAACAACGACGTTACCTTAGTTCTCTAATTGCAAACTGTATATGATTTCCATTTTATTATTTTTTTTCTTCTCTTGTTTCATTTTCGTCGTATTTTCGATTTCATTTCCTTCTTTTTTGGAAATGCGCGGCGGCTTGTAAACAATATTTTCGTGTGCTTTGGGCCATTTGACTAAGCCGAAAAATTAGTTGATTTTTTGCGTCGGAAAAATGCGTAAAATTTTCGTTCATTCGCCTAATGATGCCGGAATAGGTGTTTACTTGTGCGCACTGGGGACTGTAATGAAGTAATAAAATAACACAGTTCAGTTGAACACGTAAGCCATCACCAAGCACCACAGCACGCATTGTTGCATGGTTAATTTATCCTTAATTGTGATAAAGGAAATTTCATAATTTACAATGAAACCGAGCGGCAATAATATACACAAATTTGACATGAATAATTCACGCACACGACCATGCTTCGGTCGCCCAAACCACAGCCGAAATGCGCATTTCGAAGTTCGATCAGTCGCCAAATATCACCGACTAATTTCAAAAAAGGTTCGAGAACAACGCAAACAATTGATTTGTTCGCCACACACCAAGACTATGTTCGAATTTCATCGGAGTTGATAAGAACGGCAGAGTAATTTTCGTTAATTAAATTAGGCAGCCAAATGCGCAGTTCGCCAAGGCAAAGAGGATCAAACGAAATTGCACAATCATTTGACTGAAATGATCTCGTGAAAAAATGGCAGGAATTTCGTTTAGAATGTGATTTTGTGCTTTGGCGCAACGAGACACCGAGTGAAGAGGAGACATTCAACAAATCGTAAACAGATAAAAGTAAATGTGAAAAGAAACTAAACGCTAATTTAAATCAAAACTTTGAGCCATGGGCAAGGGAAAAAGAAACGGATCGGGACCAATCATTTTGTGTGTGAGAGAAAAGAACAGAAAGAAGAAAATAAAAAGAATTCCCTGACAATTTTACCGGATTGCAAGCATGTGCTTGGTGACTTTTCGTGTCTGTTTGCTTGCTTGCCATTGCAATGATCGAGCGCACTTACAGCGACATTTTATTCAATTTTGTTCACTTCATTACATTTGATGAAACATACGTTTAACATCGTGAAACCGCCGAAGCCGCTTCAACAACAAGCGCGAACGCACGAAGCACACAGAGAGAGAAACAAACGAAACGTGTTCGAAGATCATCATCATCATTGAATGATATCTAAATGCAGCCGTATGTGTCTTACTTCTATATCCATACATTCATTGCATTGCATTGCAAACTCAAATGGAATTAAGTCGAACCGAACTAAGCTGAGAGAAAATTCGCGTCTGCAACTCAGTCGCACTTATAGAATTGTCTTTCTTATTCGCACACAAGATAAAGTCAAAACAATTTACCAAGCAAATGTTACAATTGAATTTACAAAGGCAGACAGCACCAGAGAATAGTGGCACATCTCGTGAATGGCGAACAACACAATCACGCGAAGTGCGACGATAAAAATTGAAATTCCTAGCACACATTGTGTGCGAGAGAGAACGAGCGGTCGAGTGTGCGCGCAACGCGCAGTACAAGCGCTCTGATATCGACCGATCGTAGTTTTTTAAATTACAAGACAATATTAACCGCTTGACGGGACGTTGTCTCCATGATATCTTCATTTTTGAGACCGATTCAATTACCATTTACATTCTTGACGAGTGTTTTCTCTGCAAGTCAGCCCTTTTTTTCTCTTCTTTTGAAAATGTAAATGGGACGGTCATCAAGTAATAATGATGATCGAAATCGTAATATCTTCTCTGCGGAAAAGAATTATTAGCATAGAAAAATACAAGAAACATTCTGAACAATTTTAGGCTGGAAAGATCACAATTCTCAAATTTTATTCTATCTTTTTTTGCCGAAATAAAACCCAAAATTGATGAAACTTCCTCATAAAATTGTGTCTTTTTTCTATTCTTTCGATCCGTTGTTTTTTTTTCGTTCACGGCCACAAATTAGTCTGATTAATTTATTGCTCTTTTAATTTATTCTGACTTTGATCCAAATTGAATGAACTGTTTTCGTTCGAGCATTTCGAGTGTATGTTCAAGAAGCGAGAGAAAACATTCGAACGGAAGTGCGATGAAGCCATTTAGATAAATTTAGATAGGAATAATCCTTTTGTTTCGTGAAATGTCGTTTTCTCAAATCACAATCAGCGCGAGAGAAAAGTGATTTGCATTAATTTTGAGACTAAACACATTTTTCATCAAATTCCGCGACTAAGCCAAATGAATTGGGGGGCTTAATCGAAGCATTCAAAAGCTCTGAATCACACGTCGAAATTAGCATTCGATTAATCGACTCGACTACACCAAGTACCAATAAATTGTGCGGGGAAAAGCGCAATTATTACACGTGTGCTCGTTGCAATCAGGCGCCCGCTACTTTGCGTGAATATCATTGCAGACTGTAACTGCACTGCAAAGAACAGGAACAGAGAATAAAGAACATTTACAAAAATTGAAAAAAGAAAACGAAAACGAAAATAAAACAGATAAACGTTGTGACAATAAAAAAAAATATTGAATCGTGCACCAAACACACAGTGAGTGAAAAGTCAACGGAAAGCAAAATTCGAAACTGGTTTTTACGCGCGTAACATAGAACAGAAAAAAGGCAGCAAAACACAACACACAAACCATGCCAAACAAACGCGCGCGCAAATACATATTCGCCAAATGTTCGCATTCGGTAATATCGGTTTTTGGTTCTCGTTTTTAAGAATTCGAATTTATCAGAAAGAGTAGAAAAAAAGGCAGACTGTCGATATGTAGGTTAAAAATTTAAATAAAATCGCACGTTCGAAGTCGCTGTTTTTGATTTCGTTCGTCGAAAAAAAGAGATTACATTTTTGCCTTTGCGTCTCTTTTTTTCTTCATTTCTTCAGCACAACAATTTCGAAGAACAGCTAAGATATTCAACCATTGAATTCACTTTTGTTTTCCAGTTTTCGGATTGTCGTTTCGGTGCATTTTTCGGGTCGATGTATAATTTATTGCATTCATTCTAACAATTAGATTGAGGCACATTTCAAATCGTTTCGCTTGTTTTCGATTCGCTGTTGTTTTGGCTTTTTGGCTGAAATTTAAAGTCGTGCTTGATTCTGAATTTTTGAGAGAATACTTGTTCTTTGTAAAAGTAAAAAAGGCGAAAGAACAGACACAATGAAATGGCAAAACGGGACTCAAATTCGCTGAAACGAATGTGACTCATGAAAATATGAAGAATATGCGGAGGCTAAAGTAGATAACGTTCCCGCTCTCTGCACACTTAACCGCAAATACTGTTTACGTTTATTTTGTTCAACTCAAAGTCGATATCAATCGTAATAAAAAAAAATTGGCTTTAGATAGGTCAAACGGCGGTGAAATGGCTTGACGCAATGATCACTTTTGCGTTCTGTCAAAGTGATTTTTGGCAACAAATCGATCGGTTATCAACTTTGAATTTCTGCTGATACGTTGATATCATGTGAATATGAATTTAGCTGAATGAATCAAAACGTGCCCTCGGATGTGAGGTTTATTTTCAACTTCTATGGTTAAAAGGTCATCATTTGCAAGTACACTTGTTCAAATCTTCAATTGTGTACAATTTTGAAGCGATACGAAATTTAATGACTTCCAGTACATTTCATGCCATTTCTTCTTTTCTTCCATTTATCTGGTTCAGTGTGTTTCAGTCATTGAAACCAACAACACCAACTGTCTTAGCTCAGGTTATGAAGATAATGCGACAAATGCACTGCGACGAAAACAAAATAGCCGAAGAATATAAATGAAAAATAAAAATGCCAGAGAAAACGATCGTCTATAAAATAATGGTCATTGACTTGATGACAAAATGCCATAAATTTTCAAAACACGGGTAGCATAAGCATTCGATTCGAAAATTTGTATCAACTTGTAGTTCCTTGGCCCGCGTAAATTTTATGATCGTTTTTTATGTGTTTATTTGGCGTTTCGACCTTTTTTTTTCATCGGCTTCCAACGCAATTGGGTCTTACATGAGTTTTGTGCGTTTGTACGAATTTCGTTGTTTTTTTTTTCTTCGTTCGCTCTTCCTTTCCATTCCTAATGAACTCATCACGGCTATTAAACTGCGTTTAAAGTCACCACATGGTTTCTGGTTTTTTTTCTTTTGGGTTATCTTGATGCGTATTAAATAGTGGTCAATTTTTCAAACATTTTACAAGGGAAAAAGGGAGCACAGGTAAGCTCTTAAGCTGTAAATTGAAATGCGACGTAGTCAAATATTACTACCAAATTCACCCAATTTCACGTCTTTAAAGTTTTCTTCGCCATTTTCTCACACCATATTATTACAAAACGACGAGTCGATTTTTCAACGCTACTTCTTTGCCAAACGAGCAATCATAAATCAAAAATTAAAAGAGTTTGCAATTGACTTACAACAAATAACAAATACGTTCACATGTCTGTATTTGATCGGGAAAATCGCATGAAACATTTATTAACCGCACGCACTTTCATCCAATTCGCATATCCTCCCAAAAACCACAAATTAAATACGTTCAATTGAACACACAATTTATTTATGCCTATATTGTGCATGTGGCATCGCCGTCGTCGTCATCGTCGTTGTTGTTTTCACGACACACAAAAATTATGTGTTGCACAAACGAAACGGTATCGAACTGCATTAAAGGAATTAATTTCAGACGGAATTTAGGAGGCTGAATTATAGCGTATGAGAAAAATGCGACTACAGGAATTCAAGTCGGCTCGACTGTTTGTGTGTGTGTGTCGAAGTTAAAGCAATAAATAATACTGGAGGTACAATTTTACCTTCTTCGCATTCGAACAAATTTCCTAGAATGTTCGAAACGTGTATTTAATATAGTAATAACAATTGTGTGCATAAAAAGCGGCCGTCGTCTCCCGAGTGAAAGTCAAACACCTTTTTTCAGCTGAGCAAGAATACATTGAAAAGGACATTTCGATGCAAGAAATCAAACCCAACAACGAATTTGCCGTGAAAAAATGGTCTTGAAGGTTATTTCAAATGCATTGAAGTTTGCATAACCGAGGAACGAGCTGAAAACAAGGACCGATTCAAAAATGCTTTGATTTCAAAATCAATATTCACCCTGCAGTCTATCGATTCGCTTCTTTCTCCTCTTTTTTCTGCCATTCCTTTTGTCTGTTGTCGAAAATTGAATGCTCCGTTTTGCAGCCATTTACAACGGTGTGCAGTAGCATCGAAACCGATTTGCAGAAAGTGGGTTCGCTGTGTAGTCCGTGTGAGAGAGAGAGAGAGAGAGAGAGAGAGAGAGAGAGAGAGAGAGAAGAGAACAAAAGACGGAACGGAAAAATTGCATCGAAAAAGGCGAACGAGTAGAAATAATAGTGATTATTATGGGATAACAAGCTATCAATTTGTAATATTTTCCTTTTGCTTTAGTCACGGCGAGTTGTAGACGCCATTGTCGAAGTTCATAAATTTTATTTCCTCTTACTCTCTTGTCAGCTTTAACCAATTATTATACGCGTTATTATGTTTGATGCTTTATAAGAAAGATGCTGTTTGGATTGCAGCGTTCGTCGCGAATTTCAAGTGGTTTTAAAGTTCGACTCTGTCGCTCTCTCCCCCAAAAGAGGTTCACAGCACTCAAGTTAACTGAATTGATACATTAAAACTCAATTGTTATGATCTCAATTGCGATGGATCTCGATAGTTCATGAAAAAGTCAAGATCAAAATGAAAAATTGGAATTTCAATAGAGAGAAGCGAAGAGAAAAAAAAAAGAATAACGAAAATATCGCCACGGCGAAGTTACATTGTTTTGAAGAAGTTTTTCGTGCGAACAGCGAGTTGTAGTGTTCAAATAGCAGTGCACAGATTACCTTGATTTGCAGCAAAGTTATATTGGAGAATGCTCTTAGCACAATTGTAAATGTCTTGCAATCACAAGAAGCTTACTTTTTTGTTTTGTTTTTCTTTTCATTTATTTTCATTCCTTTTGCACCGATGCAAATGAGCAAAGCGAAACTTTTTCGATCGATTGTGTGTTTTGTCAGCATTGTGTGCTGTTTTGCCGTTGTCACACATTTGGCATGAATATTCATAGAATAATATTAACACGATTCAGGCGGGTGCGCGAATGGGCGCGCGCGCGCTCTCACGTCGTCGATGCCATTTTGCACACCGACGATTCGAAACATTTGGAATGAGTCGTCCGGCTACGGTATGTGCAATATTAATTGAAAATTGAATGGCAAATGCGAAATGCAATTAAACGTGTTCCCGAATAATAAGTTGCCATTCGGCCAAGTGAGCAACCAGACGCAAAACACGTATTTACCGATCAATTTTCATGTTGTGTGCGCATTTTCGCGCTGTGTAAATTAGCACTGAGCTTAAAAACTTTATGAAGTCACTAGCGTTCGTTTTCTTTCTCTCCTTCAAATGCATTTTATTCAAATGAGTATCGCACGAATTTTTCGGTCGAGTATGATTGTTGCATTGGAGAACCCACGTAAAAAGAACATTTCGCTTTCGATTGCGCGCTCTTTCTCTTTCGTTCATAACACGAGATTTGCGCTCTTTGGCCATAATTGAATATTTGTTGACGCGCGTGTATTATGGACGCCAATTTCAGTTAACAGAGCAAAAAAAAAGGTGAAACATTTGTTCTTTTCCCATCGATTTATTAAGTGCAACAGAACAAATGAGAACAACGAAATAGAATTTTAACAACATTGTTGCTGGTGCTGCTGCATGCACTTCGTGCGAACAGAACGAATGGGAGAATATGCGCTATTCGAGAAATGAAAAAGCGGTGAGTATATATGGTTTTGCTAGTGATATGTTTTTCGTGTCCTACAAACACCTCCGTTGTTGAAGTGGCTCGAGAGCGTGCCGTAATGTGCAATTTACCGAAGACCGAGGAGCACGTTTTATTACATTCGCTTTTTTGTGTAAAATCGTCACAAGATTCTGGTTCGCAATGGTTGCACTGTTTGCGAGAGACAGAGAGAGAGAGCACAGCATATGGTGTGTACCGTTTAAAATTTTACTGTTGAAAATATGATAATAAAATTGGAACGTGCAAAGATGCAACGACAAGTTTTGTCCGAAGTTTTTATGCATCGCTGCCACTACTTGCTCGATGCTCGTGCACTTGGTCGCTATCAAACGATGCGACGAACGAGAGGAAAAACCATTTGGCGAGTAATTGTTTCCTAATCAATTCACTTTTCTTTGAATGTCACTGTTACGACGACGTGTAATAATTGGCAGAACTTTTAACTAAATACTTTTTCTCTTCATATTACAAGATAATGACTGTATGTTGACAACTTAATTTCATTCTTTAATCTGTTTTCGCAAACTTAATTCCACTGAAGAATTTATAGAATTTCATACTGATACTCACTTTAATGAGGAAAAAACAAATAATCCTATTTGTAGAAATTGTATCACCGATTATTATTTATACCCGATTTGAATAAACTGCTTTGAACATGTCTATCAATTGAAACCGCTTTCATATTGTCTACCACATTGTCTTATCGTTCACTGCGCCACACTTCGTCCACTGAAAACGATGTAAACAGTTCATTCGACATTTTTTCTACGCTTCTTAATTTTATAATCTCTGCAAACGTTCTTTGGCGTTCTTAGGCACAGTAAAAAAAAAATCCTTTGTCCCATTAAATACGAAAACTTTGTATCAAAAATCACTTTATTCGCCCCACATCACGCACCGTGGATTCCTATTCAAATCTCGGATGATTTATTTTATTTATATATAATTTACATGCGCACGATCATTCTACGCTCTCGAAATTACTGTCGGATCGAGTTCCAGTCGAGAGTGAGGAAAAAAAAAGAAGTGATCAAGTTGTAGTGAGATGAAGAAATATCGCTTGACTTGGCCACGCGCTCTTTTTTGCGATCACACACAGCAATTCAACCAATTTTTTCTTGTTTTTTGTTTGTTTTGTTTGAACGAACGCAAAAATCAGAGAAAATCCAAATGATACACACAAGTGCACGCCACCGCACATAAAATTCACAGTTGGAATGTAGATTAAGTATAATATTTTGTTCGGTTGGTTTCTCGTTTTCGTTTGCTGTTTTTCTTCGATATTTATTATGTTTCATTAATAGCAATTAACACTTCAAATTCGAAACAAATTGGTCAACATTCAAATGTATCATTTGTTGTATGCGATAATACACAGAAAAATCCGAAATAAAAAATGACATTCACTCTAATATAATTTTATTCGCAGAAAACTCTTCGAGGGAAAAATAAATGGACGAAATTTAGATTCACAAACAAAAAATTCGCAGCCGATGATCGATGGAAATAACAACAGAAAAGCTTTTTTTCTTGCAAAAAAAAATTTATCACTTATTCGTTTTTATTCGATCATCGTCCATACAAACAAGAAAAAATGTCCCAAAAAAATTCAACATCGAAAATATGGCATTTGCTAAATGGAATTACGAGCGATTGTTTTTATTTCGTATTCGAAAAATCCGTTTTTGCGCGCGCTCTTTCATGTATTTATGACTTATTTTCCCGAATGTCATGCAAACACTAAAAAACCTCACTGATGTGTACTTACTGAAAAACAGTCAACATTAAAATTTTCTATATATACAACACACGTTCGCTCGTTCGTTCATTCGTTACTTCGCTCGCTCACACTCTGTGTCTCTGTCTTTCGTTCAGTTCGGCCCAGCTCTCACACTCTCCAAGTGATGGTCGTTGCGTAGTGCAGATTGTGTGGTACTGTGTGTAAAATTTCGTTTGAGCTTCTATTGCTGCCGTTGATATAATATTTTCATGTGCTTCTCTTCTTTCATGTTATTCGTTCCAATTCAATCTATCCGTTCGTGTGCGTTTATTTTGAAGCATATGATGTGAGTGAGAGAGAGATTTTTTTTCGTTTGCTTTGCTATTCTACACTACAGTATTATCGTGTATGGAATTACATACACGCGCCCGACTCAATCGCCCTACGTGTATTTGCTACACTTTGATGTATATTTGATATATTTATGTGTTTAATATTCGCTATTACAGCCGCTAATGCATGATGTTTGCTGTTGCTTCTCGGTTTTGTTGCTATTTTTCCGTTTGTACGCTACGAGTCGTCCCAATACGACGATTCGAAAAACTAACACTATTGCCGGCACCATGTGAGCAGCGCACAACATTTATAATACGGGAAAAGTCAAAAAGGAAAACATAGAAATCCATTCAATCCAATACAAATGCAGCAATCCATTTGCCGCGAGCCACACAAACACTGACGCAATCGCTCGAATATATCTATATCCACCATCATCATATGGTCGTATTTATTCGGGGATCGCACACAACGACAAAGGGACATACACACAGCGTGTGCAACACACAATGCAACACTGTACGCATACACACACTCAGTGCCGTATCAATGCCAAATGGCTGTTTCTTGTATTCGCAACGTCATTGGTGTGTATTGGTGTTGGTTTGTTTGTCAGCTCACTCGTTCGTTGCTGTGCGCCGCGCGTTCGTTCGTCCGTTCTCTCTCCGTGTGTGTTTTTGTTATTATTGTTCCTGACTAACTTCACCATCGCCGAATAGAATTGTATACATCTCTATATTATAATTATACGTTTTATGGTTCCATGTACATTTTATGTATTACTGTTGCTGCTTCTGCTGCTGCTCTGTGTCATGGCATACGCATTTTTGCCTGCCCGCTGCTTTGTTTGTTGAAATCGTTTTTATGTTCGTTTCGTCATTGCTTTCCATTGTACGGGAATCGTTTACGTTTACACGCTAATACTGATCTTTGATAGGGCCATAGCATTTTTTCCACTTCTTGTCGTCGTCGTCGTCGTCGTCGTCGTCGTCGTCGTCATCGTCGCCGTAGTCGTCACCATGAACGTGTATGTGTGTGTAGACAATGGATAATAATAATGATAGGTTTCAATCCACAATAAGATAAATGTGTGTACATTTTGCCTATGTGCGTTTCGAATTGGCCGAAGTAAAATTGCTCTCATGCCAAGCCATCAAACATAGTGCTATCTCGTGTACATATCGAATTGGTTGCTGATAAGGATAATTATGGTTTGTTTGCCTCAATGTCTGACATTCAAAATTAGAATATTATTATGAAATCATTTTTTTTTCTCCGCTTTGAATCAATGACGCATTTTTTCGAAAACTTTCTTTTGGCATTTGGTCTATTTTAGCAACCGTGTGTTTTTTTGCTCGAGATTCAGTCGAGACGAGGAAAGTAAATTAGCCATTTCACTACGATTTGTTTTTACAGGCCGCTGCCAAATGTCATTTTCCATGCTGCATTTCACTTATGCTAATGAAAAGGAACGGAACATTCCCAAGGAAATCCATTTGCATATAATTTCGTATAAAGTGGTTTCAATGAATAATAAACGAAAGCGACACCATTTCGAATGCGTTATGCTTAGCCCCTACAATAGCAGTCAAACGTATACTCCTAATTGCACGGTTGTTGGCATACCTTACTAATTCCCGTTGATTTAGTTTCATCGTGCCAAAATCTTCGCAGTAGACGTACAAACATCTTGAGTTGATAAAATGAAGAAAAACTAACAATTGCTTTGGTGCATAACACCATCAAGATTATTCGACATTTGCACTTTTATCAAACATCCGCCGAAAGAAGTAGAAGCGAGGTGAGCATGGAAAATTTATGCAAATTTTATTCAACAAAATCATTGTGATAATTAGAAACTTCGTCCGAAAAGAATCAAAGCGTCAGCCGCACCGCGCCAATTTTGCCACCACATTAACAGACAATGAGCATGTGAAAGCATTAATACCGTGCACTACCGTTAATTTAATGAATTTCGATTGCTATCTTAACCTTATTAATAAGACTCATCTCTTAGTGGAAAAAGCAAAGAGCTGAAAAAAATGTGGCCAAGAAACACCACTGAAATAGATAACACAATTACTCTAATTATTTAGTGCACGGCGCAAAAAATCGCTCATCGGTGAAGCTAAAACTGTAAGCATATGCAGAAAGAGAGCATTAGAATATAAAAAGAGAAGCACTGCGTTTGAACGGTTGATTGTCGAGCAAACGAATCTGATAAAATTTGTGTTCTCTATTTTTGCGCAGCCATTCGTTTTTTTTTGTTATTCGAGCGCACGCTCTCTCGCTCTCAATTTTATTTACACGAAAAATAAGACGTACGAAGAAAAAAAAAATCTGAACAAAACCGTTTTTGACAGAAAATTATAGAATAAAAGAGCGTTTTGTGTACAGGAGTCGTGACAAGAGCATTTGGACTTGAACGAATAGGCAAACACGCTACAAAACGATAAAAAATTGCATGTTTCTGTCAGATTTGATTGTGATAAAGAATAAATTAGAAATTATAACAAAACCAAAACATAAATTTGCTTCTGTGCACGCATTTGATTCCAAACCTTTATTTCTTTCATTCGTTTGTTTGTTTTTATTTTCTTCATTTCAAAAATTCGCCTTATTTCGTTTATCAAAACTACAAATTCTTATAGAATGAAAGAATGGGCAATGGAATGAAGGAGAGAGTGCCTTGAAGAGCAATATTGCAATTTGCATCTAGCTGAAAATTTGCGTGAAAAATGAGCCTTTGTAAATTGTACAGCACGATCGAAAATTTCAAAGTAATTTTCGAGCCCACATTGGTAGACCTTGAAATGGTAGTTTCAGTTCACAAAATGGACATATGTTCATAAAAGTGTTTGCATACGGGTCGATTGACTATTATGCGCCTCAATTGTGTCAGCTCACATGAAGGTTACATTTTGGTTTTATTTGCTACGCCACACCAAGCCTCAGAACAATTAACGTAACATTGCCTCATTTGGTGTGTATTCCAGCAAATACACTGATATGATAATTCAATTTTGAGGTCGAGTTTTATCTGTTTTTCCTTAAAACCAAGCACTCCGAATTTATTTAACATCGATCAACTTGTATGAATGACTCATAACAACAAGCGGTTGCTCTAAATCCAATTCATTGCGAGAATTGAGATTCGAATGAAACATCCGCATAGAGGAAACCAGCGAAAAAAACAAGCATTGACAATTTCCTGTAGATGGTTAGTATTCGATATGTTGCGGCAATGATTCCAGCGGGACAGTAAAAAAGAAGGCGGAGGGTCTAAATTTAGCCTCGATTTTTTCGATAAATTTGTTCCTCCGAGCTGTTGAGAATGAATTTTCTGTTCCGCTCTTGAAACATCATCGTGCATAGTTTCAACAAAAACTGACACATTTTTACCAGTTTCGGGTGCTTGATTCCATGTATCACTTTCCACATGGAATCCTCGCACACACAAAACTTTGCTCTTGTACGTAATTTTACATAAGAAATGCCACTTTTTGTTCATTCTCACTTACACACACTCACAATTCGTATATATTTTTGTGTGTCCTTTGAAACATCAACCGAGTGAATGTTCTCTCTACGCTTTTTTTTCTCATGTTATGCCAGTCTCGTGATGTGACATTTCCTTTGACGACGTAAAAATGGAAAAGCGGTTGGTATTCATACGATGATATATGGTGAATTGATGTGACAAAAATCTCATGACTCCCAACGAGAACTCTAATCATGTTCTTGTTTCGAATCGTTTGTATTCGCCTCGATTCGATGTTTGGTGTTGAGAGAAATCATTTATTTACACATTTCAAATGAACGCCATTCGATGTTGTAATGATGATAAAATTGGAGCCATAGCTCCATGATATATCATATGGAACGGATTTTTATGAGAAATATGCAAAACAACACATCGAAAATATCTCGAATGTTCGAGGGAAAAAAACTCCTCTCCGTTCTGCACCCAAACAGATAATCATCGCAACATTTGTTATTTCTTTTCGTTTTTTTTTTTCAAATGAAAAAGCATCAACCACATCATTTCAGCTGTGCTCTTTGTTTCTACGTCAAGTGTGGTTGGTTGTTAATTGGGTCCATCTTCTTTATCTAAGATCTTGTTCGTTTCATTTGAAATGTGTGTGGAAAAAGTCAAAGAATTCAAAAGAAGAAAAAACTTTTATTAAGAAATATTTTAATTAAGTGTAAACCAAGGCGGAAAAAAGTTGGTGAAAAAACGCTCAAACAAAACGTTGCATTAGATTAGTTTTTCTCTAACAGTTTCATGTTGACTGAGGCGATATCTCAGAATAAAATAGTTGGATAAAATGCGTTTCATGGCAAGGCATCGACTAAACAATCCGAGAAATGTTTCTCTTTTTTTGTAATTTGGTTGTATAATGGAGGAAATGCAATAATGAGAATACAATATTCACATAAATGCACGCAATTGTAATTGCTGGTCTAGCAAATTGTTCATTGAGCCAATGAATTGTTTTTTTTTTTCTTGCAGGAGATTTACGGTGCACAGTTGATTGGCTGAATTGTGTTGATCCAATGAGGGTACAGACAACGCAGTTCCTGTCCGCCCTCATTTCATTCTCATGATGACCATAGCCTCTATTTAGAAGACGCACTAAATCATTCTTACCACTAATTTTCCCATGTGAATTACTCGAATGACATGCATCTAAGAATTATTGGTTTTCTTCTTACCTGGAAAAAACAAAACAGAGAACTAATTATTAATTTCGATAAATATAAATAATTAACCTTAAATCAAGCCAAGGAAATGATAGATTTCAGTGTCTATGCCTACAAAATGTCGACATGTTTTGGCGTCTCACTATGTACTGGTTTACAAAAAACAGAAAGGAAACGAAACGAAAGCAAAACAAAATCCATCGGTACAGGTGCTAGATGAACGTGTAATCAAAATGAAGGGAATGCTAAACCATACGGAAGAGAGAGAGAAAAAGAAGTAAAACTACGGATATCTCTATCATCTATTGCGCGGTATGATTTTAATTTGATATTTGTTCATGCTCGGCTCTTTTTTTTCGTTCGTATATCTAAATTAAAGTCGAAATTTTTTATTTATTGCGTTCATTTTTGAGTTCAAATACCGCCCACTTCACCAATTGTGATTTTTGTCCGTTGTTGTTGGTTTTTTTTATTTTACGAAAAAAGAAATCAAAGAGGCACCGCCACTACTCCGTCTGAATAAAATATAATATGCGCACGTTGTGTCGGTAATCTCTAAATAATCTTTTAACATGTAGAAAATTTATTAACATTGTTGTCTCATTTCATTCGTGACGGCTACGACGACGAAGATCGCTCGAATAAGTTGTAAGTAACCGAGAGAGAGAGAGAGCGAGTGAGAGGAATAAAAAAGGTGACCAACAAAAATCGCATTGTATTTGAGACACTGACTCGGGTGATATTGCGCAAGTAATAATTTCTTTTTTTCTCAACTTTTTTTTTCTTTTCGAGTATGAACTATATGAAAACAGAGTCATATAATTCGTCGTAAAGCAGTCGGGATACGCAACAAATTTGTGTACAACATAATCGCTCTTTTGCGCTTTTTCCTTTTGTTGCTTTGACAATAGAAATTAGCCTGCTACCTGCAAAATTTCCGACGAGGTGTGACTCTCATCCATGAGCCTGTGCAGACATTTTTTCCATCCGAAAACTCCATCATGACAAAAAAAAAGTATTTAACAATTAAAAAATGGTTCTTTGTCGCTGAGCGGCACTTTTTGTCTCTCCTTTATTTGCTTGAACATCTCCATTTCAACAAGCGCTCACAGATAGAGTAGAGAAAAGACACACGGAACGGTAAATTTAAAAGATTTATCTTCATTTTGCGGACAATTTTCAAACATTTTTTCTCCGCCATGGATTGATTTATTGCTCTGCTTTCATTCCTTATGTAACTCAACATGTCACTCTAACAATGTGCTTTGTATTTATGTTAATGATTTATTAATTAAATTTGCTTTCGAAACTTCTGCCAAGTGAACTTAAACAATCATTTAGCAATTTGAAGACTTTTGTCGCTTTGGCATAATTGAATCGTAGGTTCTTGCCACTAATGTTTTTTTCTGCGGTTTGACAAATATGAAAACAAAATCGCATTTGATATTTGAACCAGGCTAAGTCACGTGATATCAATAATAATGATACATCATACATGTAACGTTCGGCAACAGAAAATTCGCGAATCGCGGGACGCCATCACTCTCGCACAGAAAAATAATAGTGTATAATAGCTGGCCGAAAGGCATCAATTATTTGTGTACGTGTTGCCATCATTCGTAAAATCGTATGCGATGCAGAGAGTTTTGTAACCGTCAATAAAAACATAATAATTTTTTCTGTTGATTTATTGCCTCAAATCGATGATAAAGAATTAATTTCAGAGGTAAGGGCATCCAAGAAACATCGTCATACACCGTCCTGAATGCCATGTTGAGACTGAACACAACTATGCGAACCTATTCCCATAGCTCTTCCTTTTGAGCTCACTCAGAGACTCCAAAATGATGTGATTCTTGGAGTTTTGTTTTTAATTCGAAAGGGCAAAAAGACGCAGTGACAGCTTGAATAAAAATGAACCTATATAATTATGGCGCATATTCGTATTCTTAATCATTTCACAATTTTTGAATGTTTCGGCGGAATCATCTGGATTCCCCCAGATAAATAAACATCGAAACAAACAAAAATAGTGGAAAAATATAAATCGTATGTCAATCTGAGCACGGCTTCAATTGTTTTTAGAACGAAAAAGCCCAAAACAAAGAAACAGTAAAATTAAAAAGTTCCACTAGAGTAACTATGTTTCTATGACCGTGGATTCAAAGTCGAAATACACGAGCAACCAAAAATGGCCAAAGTAGAGTTTGATACGAAACCAAAAATAGAGATCGAATAGTGGTTGAGAACAAATAGATTCCATGATTTCGTCACAGCGAAACTATGAAAAACAACATCAAAGCTTCGAGCTTGGCTGCTCAAGATTCAGATTGCTCCAAATTCATGGCTCGCAGAACGAATGAGCAGACAAAGAGGAGGAATGTTGCTGTGCGGTTAATCAAATAAATGCGGATATCACTCGCTAACTGTTTAATTACGTCAAATTATAAAGTTCTTTGTGTCTATCTTCTTTCGCGACCGCGTTTTTTTTTCGGTGTGCGTTCATTGTTTAGTTCATTATTTTAAATTGTTATGGCATGCGTGAACGAGTGAGCTGATGCTCGAGAAGAATGGGAACGTATGTATTGTGTTGTGGCTATGATTTCGTATGTGATATTCACTGGAATGAAGAATAGGAAGGCTGCCATGCGCATCTATTTCAGTTTGTTGCTTTTTTTCTCTTTTGTTTGCATGTGTGTGTGTTTCTTCTCGTTGGATCGCACACATTCTCGACATTTTTAATAAACAAACTTGCGCGCCCGTACACACTTCGAGTCGCGTCTTGGACTCTGAGAGGGCGTTTGTACAATCGAACTTATTAAGATGTGAGACGAACACAAAAATTGTACATGAAGTTTATCAATGTGGCTCTTATGGCATTTCCGGTGTTGTCTCTCTATTTTCAAAATTCAATGAAAGGAAAATTATAATTAGCTGTATCGTTCGGTGGCTTTGTGTGTATTTGCTGCGTATTTTTCTCAGTTATTCAACCATTGCTACCGTGCTCAAGATCATTTCAAAATGGCCCAGAAAAATAGGAAAACTACTGTTCGCCGCCATTTGCTTGAAATTTATTGCTGCTTAGTTTGCAATCTATTAAGCAGATTTATTTTTTCAACGTTTATCAATGACAAATTGATTGAAGGAATTGTTTTTTTCCCTTTTCATTCATACCTTCATTTGCCACATTGTGAAGATTTCTGTGTCTTTATATTGAAATTCCACTGAAAAAAGATTGATTTTCCGGATCAAATGAAATGTGAGAAACAAAATCACACAAAGACACTGTCCATCACAATGGATCGGGCTTTGGTTTTATTGTTTAAAAAAGAACGCAGTTCGGAATGGCGCCACATTTTATTAAAATTTTCACGTACGCAAAGGTGGCCTCAGGCCGAAAAATTCATTATTCAAATACGAAATGTTGAAATCACTTCATTTTCTAATTGTCTGTGTGATACAAATACACTACCGGCCCAGTTCAAATTATGAACACACAGGTGATATAGATACAAGTTGTTATTGTGATCGTTGAGATGATTCGATTTCGAGGTAAACAAAAAAACATGGTGGAATTTCAAATTTCGAGCGAAAAATTTATGACCCGAAAAGAAATAGGTCTAACTGATTTATGCGATAAGTGTCCAGTATCTCTTATAGTTCAAGTGTTGAACGTTTCTTTCTCAGCCCAAAAGAATGACCGTGCAAACGAGCGAGCAAGAAAGAGTGTACAAAAAAAGGTACACGCCGCGCGCGCGATTCGTCACTCTGTTACGTACTCGAAATGCATAAAATTCGTATTTATTTCAACTTCTGCGTGCTGAATGTTTAACGATGCAATTGAATGATTAACATGCGCGCTAACATACAAATAATGTGTACTCGCTCGTTCATCGTCTCACCGCAATTCACCCGGCACACAAATGAAATGCTTCGCTGTCCGTTGATTCGGTATCGCATTTTCATGTTTGGGCTGTAAATGCAAATTCACGCAAACATCGAAACGAAAATTGTGCGATTTTCAGTTTGTGTCGAGTGTTTGGATAGATTATCGGTGCAAATTGAATTGCTTTTTGCCAACACACAAAAAGGGGTTAGGGTGAATGTGTGTTTAAATTGCATGCAGCGCGTCACATGGTCAGTCGTTTGATCAGGTTCACAGAGAAACTGACACAAGTGGCGAACAAAGCCAACGACTGTCCAACCGCATTTGTGCCATTTCATTTCGTTGCGAAGACTGTCATTGTTTGGTGCTGGTGGTTCGGTGCGATGCGCCGTGGTGCGCTTTGCAATTGTTTTTTTATTTGCCGAAGGTGACAACAGCGCAAACAACGAAATCCAATTGAATTGTATGCATGAATAATCTATGCAGATGAATTCAAATAAATTTCCACCCTTCGACGCAGCCACAACATTGGCAAGATGCGATTTAGTTTAAGCTTTGGCAAAGAAGAACCATGGAAATTGCAATGTGTATTTTTTTCGGCCGCCATGGGCATTTCGAAATTAAATGAAGTTATTTGGTATTCATTGGATTGCTCTCGTCTCACATACAAAACCGATTCATCGCAAAAAAAGAGAATGAATTTAAATGCCCATCTCATTAAGCGTACCGAATCTTATCTCCTAATTAAAACAATGCTCATCTGAATATATAATAATGTATTAAAGTCAGCGCTGAAGATGTGAGCTTCAAATTCAAATGCGTCATAATGGAAATTGACAATGCTGATATCAAATTATAATTGAAATGCGAATTCATCAGAATCAGCAAATTCATTACATGATATTTATATCGCAGGATGTGTGCATGATTTGTGCGTTAGCACTTGTATGGTGCGAAGCGATGCGTTGAATTGAAAAGACGAGAAACCAATTCTTTCTTAAGCAATATCAATTAGACTATGCAGCAATCGATAACCAGATTATTCGTTATGCATTGCGATTCCCATTGGACGGGTGTGTGTGTGTAATCAAATTGAAATGTTATTTTGCATGCTCTTCTGCTGACCTTATGCAGATACGACACTCATAAATTTATGACATGGCATCGAGATCGCAATTTAAACATTAATCATGCATTATTTTGATATTACCACATCGGGAGTATTGAATAGCGATGCGGGCAAGTGTGGATGACAAGCGTTTGATATTTGCTTGCCATATCGATGTTGTTCTGATTGTTTTGGGAACGGACGAAGAGAGCGAGAGCTAAACTGGTTGTTTGCCTTTGTCAATGCGATGTGTCAGAGTGCCGCCTCGACGGGAAATATTTTAATAAGTGTCGTTGTACGATCTATTGTAATTTGATTTGCGTGTTTTATCACAGCGTCGATAATTTATTGCCATTCACCGAGTATACTTCATCCCGAGCACTTAACTATGATGAATGTCTATCCCATTGCTTCATTATTACTTTCATTTTTTTTTTTTGGTTTGTCGTTCTTACGCAGAAGAAAGAAACAAGTGCGCACGATTTAACTTTCTAATTTTTGTTTATGCCGAAAATTTCCATATTCCACAAATCCAGTGCCGTTCACAGGGCAAATGCGTAACGCAAAACGAACCGATGACATTTATGCTCATATTCAATAATATGAAAACAGTTTCAATTCATGTGAAATGTTAATAGAAAATAGCAGTAAATAATTTTTTTGTTCGCATATCGGCGCCTTGTTTTGTCAACACGAAAAATCCATTTTGATATGTTTGGATTCAACAGGAAAACAGCTGGCTGCATGGAAACATTATAATTTATGTGCAACCGAATAGATGACAAACAGTTGAAGCTTTGAATTTTGGCTGGAGCTGAATCATGCTGCGTACGGGGAGTGCAGTACTGTACTTGAACATTGGAAACATTGTCTCGACAGTTGCTGTCATTATCAACAATGCCAAAAAATCTGATATCAATGCTCCGCAAAAGAAGCCATTTTAATTAACTATCATATTCGCCATTCGGTTCATTGGATTCGTGGAGAGCATACAAGAAACTGCTTTCAATGTAACGAAACCATGGTTTCATTCGAAAGCATTTTTAAAGTGATATAAAATTGAAATCACCTTGATCATAATGCAGCTAGTAAATGGAAAAATATGTTCATCTCTATTCAAACGGGCAAACGCATCGCATTTATCCAATGAAGCACAAGACACACACACACCGTAAACAAATGAAGTGCATAAACATTACCGTTCATGTAAACAAACAGACATTTGCCAGGAGTTCTAAGATGAATGAATGCTTTTTTATGACGCTATTAAGTAAATTGTTTTCCATTTAAGATAATTATAATTGTGTGCTTTAAATGGTTATACACATTGCCGCACACAAATCCAAGTGAGAGAAAGAACCGCATGCACGTACCAAAGCGAATGGCACAAGGATATGAAATGTAGAAAACCGAGAGAACATGGAGAGAGCGAAAGAGAAAAGATGAAAAATGAGCAAATAAATCGTAAAAATGAGCTGTTCATGTTGGAGCGTAAAGTGTGTGCAGTTGTAAAATGTGTATCGTGTACAAAGTGCCTTGACTGCCATGCAGCAGCAACGGAGCAGAAGTGGCAATGTTGAGCAGAGTGATAGGAAAAACTATATAAGTCTCGACGAAAGTTAAACACACAAGAAAATGAAAATCTGTCCTTGCATTTTGTCTTCAGTGTTTGGAATTATGTGATAATTGCATTAAAAAGTGATATTTTTGTTGAGGCTAAACTTTCGTCCAGCTGATGATGAGGCGCTTTGAAGTGTTGTTTTGATGAAGATGTAAAAATGTTCGGAAGTGCTTGAGCAAATGAGATAATCCATCGGGTCGAATGACGCCATGAATCATGTGTTTATTTATTCGATCGGAGTTTCGAGAGAGAGACCAAAGCAAATATTTGTGTTGCCAAATGACGCCTGAACTATTTTCGAATTGGCGCAAATTATTTGGCAACAATTCGACCGAAAATGCAAAGTCAAATACAACCGTTTAAATACATAGTCAAATATTGCAAGGGATGGATGATTGTCGCCTCTTCGGCAAAGTTTTGAGTCTTGTTTATAAAACTTGGATGACTGTTTTGGATCTTTTGGAAATGGTTTAATCTGCCCCCGGGAAGAGAGAGCTCCCCAAAGTCAAAATTAAAATCAAGAACTTTTGCACCAAGTTAATAAATAATCGTAATAATGCGTTGGGCATCCGCATGTATCGGCTGATGTGTGTAGCGTTCATCTACGAAGAATCCAATAAATAAATAAGTCATACGGCGATGAATCCACAAGACGGAAAACAAAGTTTTTCGTCGAAACAAATACAACGATTAAATCCGACTCATCCAACATACAATCAACCGCAAAAAGGAAGCGTTGCGCTGCGTTCACAAGGGCAGAGAGGCGGGCGAACCTCGCAGAAAAGAGAGAAATACGTACACAAAATTTATTTAATGGATGAAAATGTCTGGCTGAACGAAATACAGCAGCAAATGAAATGTTTGTAATTTTCAGGATCGGAAAAAGCAAAAAAAGGCATTGAAATGGAACTAGCAAATTGGTGTACATGGTACAAATCAAATCCATATTTGTGCAAACGCTGAAAAAGGAAGCAAACGCACATTTTTCATTTAAGTGATTTTTTCGTCTGCAAACAACGTATTCTATTAAATGTTTCACCATATTTTTGTTGCAATCAACGCAAACACGCGTTCGAAAGTCAAACCCTCAGACATGTCGTCCACTCACACACATACACTCAACAATATACAGACAACAACGTACATCAAGCGAAGTGCTCATGCGGCGCGAGAGAGAACGAGAGAAAGAGAGAACGAGAGCATGCAAACAATTTCAATGTGCAGAACATCGACAGGGCGGCCAGAACGCATTTTTCCCCCGGAACAAAGAAAAAGCGGTGGGCGAAAACAATCAAAATCACAGTCACTCACTCTCTTCTGCTTGCAATTTATTTTGCAACATCCAAAACTTTTGGCCAATGGGTTCATGTTCTGCGTTTCGGGATGGTGATTCAAGTTTGGCCATTTCCGGCAGAACAAATTTCGGATCATGTTTTAAACATGAATTCAATACAAACACAAATACTAAACGAATATTTTAATCGTATATTCCGAAATTGTAGAACATTGCAGAATACGATATTTGAAAATGACGTTCGATACCCAAAATTCAGCATTCAAATCAAAATGCCTAAATTTAGAATACAACCTTCAAATTAAATGCATCATAAGACCCCTACCGCATCAAAAAGCGATCTCAATTAAGCTTAACTGCCGTTGTTCGATAATTCATGTGACCCAATAAAGTAATGGATGTGTTTTCCTCTAATTAAATTTGGAAAAGTGCGATGACAATTATGGTTGCGGTGCTGAGTGCTCCGAAGGACGGAGGAGAGATTTTACTATTTAATAAACGGTAGATCCTACTGCTGCTGTCACTGTCACTGCTCATTAAATATGGAGAGTTTTTGGTGAAAAGAGCCGAGGAAATCTCTGCATCGCACACCATTTGCAGCGTAACGCCGTGGGCATCTAAGGGTGCAAATGCAATGCGAACAAAACGAAAAAAACCAATTGGAATGGCATTTTCAAAAGGGAAGTGATTGTGAAATGCACGCATTCAGTTTGGGCACTCACTCATACGAAATGTGATTCTCAGACCATATTTTAATTGTGACCGTTATTGCTTTTGTTGGAGGGACTGGCTGCTTTTTTTCCAGTTCGAGTGTAAAATGAACGCACATTGAAATACAATTCATGATTGGAAAAGCGACAAAATGCGATAATGAAAGACTGAGAACATGGTGTTCGCGTTTCCCGTCTGTTTTTTTCTCGCCGTTTCAAACTTCATCGAAAAACTATGCATACTCAATCAGATTCCCGTTTATTTTTTTTTTGTTTAAAGTGGATTCCATTCGATTGAAACGAACTCCCTCCGTCTACGCAGTGTTTCATCCTCTGCATTTCGTATGCAATCAAAGAAAAAAATTAATTTAATTAAAATCAAATTTTTGCAGAAAAAGCACACGAAGAACGTGCACAAAATGCGAGTCACTTGAAATCGAATCAATAAGCAAATGGATTTCGTTCATCGAAAACGTCGCATACCAACTCTCTCTATTTTTTGCTGCTGCTGCTGCTTCGCTACTGCCTTTGTCGCCTTGAATTTCAACAGAATACACACTCCGAGCACCGAATTGTGGATACTACGTAATGCGACCCTATTTTAGTGAGTGCTCGCGCTAGAAGTGTATCTTTGTGTTGTTGTTCGTTCTTGCGCTTGTTTTTGTTAATTTATTTGAAAGCAAATAAATGGTTCGAAGATCCGCTTTTGTTTTATCTAGTCTCTTGTACAATGTTTTTTTTTAAATATTTTTTTTCGTCTATTCATGGAATGTTTGTTTGGTGTTTTTTTCCACATGCTGAACGACCGTACGCCAGAGCCGTATACTGATTTTTTCCGTCTTTTATTTTTATTATTTACACTCTTTTTTTCGGTGCAATTGAAAAGAGGAGTAGTTTAACAAACGCCACGACAATACAATGCATTTAAGCGCGTAGTATACGCGGGAAGTGATAAATAATATGGCATCGTCAGAAAAGAGAAAGTAACAACGAAACGAATGGTGAAAAAAAATAATGTGGGTGCGAAACAGCTAACAGCGCACCGAACGAGTGTAAGTTTCCGAAAAATACGTGCTGAAAATTCTTTCTATTCAAGTGAATTTGGCTTCTATTCAACCGTTCTTCCGGACGTAAAAACGTAGAATGCCTTTTACTTTGTGGCATGTTTGAGAACGGAACACGCAAAATGAAAAAAAGAAAGAAAGAGAAACAACATCCAAAAATCCAAAAAGCAAATAGTTATTTCAGACACTTTGTTTATTGTGCTCTGGTGTTACTAATCCATTGCCTTTTTTTGCTTTTTATTTTCCAAAGACTTTTTTTTCGAATGAAAAATCTTCACGCTTTAAAAAGGTTTTAATTAAATATAAAAATGATGATGGTGGCAATCAATACTTGGCGGTGAAAGAAAGACATCAAACGGGTTTTCTCATAAATATGATGCCACAATTCTATTCAAGTATTACTTTTTTTTATTAATTTCTGAGAGCAGCTGCCGAATAATGGTGAAACCATCTAAAAAAATCCCAAAATTTCAAGCCTGATCATAAAAATTATTCACAAAGTCTATGAGCTGGATGGAAAAGACACACCTTTTGCACCGAAAAAACAGCCAATGAATAACATTAAAAATTTTCATATCGCATAAATCATGTTTTCTATGGAGCCTTTATCATTGTTGGTGAGTTTTTTTTTACCATGGGCTGGGAGTTATTGATTCATTTCAGCGCCGCATTATGATTACTTCGCAATAATAAAAGCAATTGTTATTTGCGCTCCGCACACACATACACTCCTTGCTGCATTTCCAGAGCGCGCATCTCTTGTGCACATTCGGCATTTTTAACATATTAATTTTTGCCAAGCCAAAGAGCAACAACAAAAGCCGACTCAACTACAAGTTGACTCCTGCGACCGTTAAATGCCTGTTATTCGCTATCTTTAGCTTGTTTGTTCGGCAATTTAACGCGGCGCATGATGAGGACAGGGCTCTTTATTCAAAAGTTTCTGGTCTTTCTCCCGAACCAAGGAAGGGTTGAGCTCGATGGAACTTGCTACCATTATCTGGGCTTTATTTATGTTATATTAATGTATGACGCACTAAAAGCCAAGGGTGCTCATGACCGTGAAAGTAATGAAATAATAACAAAGTGTGATCATTTTTCGTATGGAATGTCTTTTTCAGTAGCGCATATGTTATAAAATGGAATGCCGAACCTGTTTTTGACTTCGGATTAAGAATTTCAAAAAATCATTTTAATTAGATTCACGAAATTCAAATTGAAAAACGTGACGAAAAAAAATCGTCTGCTGCCAAACAATGTGTTTGCAAAAAGGAATTCGAATACATATTGTGATATCTCGCCATCGTCATAATCTATATATCGCCGGCTAGCGCGTTTTGTGTGTTTAGTGAAGTTTTACTTTACGCTAGTTTTACCATAAATAAAAGCCGGATGTGTTTCTCTTCTCACCACTTCGATTTTGTCGTCCCGAATGCAGGCGATAGTCTTCACTGGGAGCGAATGAGCGACCGAGAGCGTGCTGTGTGAGTGTGTGCGCTACGCTTTCTCGTCTATGGAATGCAGATGATATGGGCGGTTAGCAGAACAAATATCGTCGAGCATATTTTTTCAATTAGAAATTATTCTATCGAAATAATTCGATTATTTCGCTCGGACGATATTTCAAGATGGCGATTGAACAATCGGCTCTTACCCAGAAAAAAAAACATATCCCACTATTTGTAATACAATGCGAGAACAACAAACACGAGTACACAATTGCTGGCGACATTTTTTGAGATATTGTTTTTAGTTCGATTTGTCGCCATTGTCTTTGGTCGACGAAAAATTTACTACACTCGATAAGTTTCATTATTGTTTTTTCCCATCGCTTTTCGCTATAGAACTCATTTAGAAGCAACAACAGAACTGCGATATAAATCAAAAACATTCAAACATAAATTTTCACTTATTTGGTGAATGCAAAAAAAAAATTGGAGATAAACAATAGCCGAATTTTTGATTCGTAAACGAGAGAATCAAAACTGCAAACTCTCGATACCAACTGCCTACGCAGACTCAGATTTTCCGTTTCTGATAGAATTTAATTAAAAGGAATCCACTTTTGCTGTGAAAACTTGATCATTTTTTATCATGCCGAAAGTTTTGGTACTCGTTGAGAGTTTCCAAGATATCATATCTTCATCAGTTTCATGAACAACGAATCGAAAATTTGATGCTCGACGAATGGAAATTCTAAATGAAAACGTCATTCAAACTTCGGATTTCCGTCTGTTTTGCCGAAAATGTTTTGATATGAGATGCGGCAAGGTTGGTGCTCGCAGTCGGCCAGCCACCGAGTGAGCTGTGAATATGCAAAGCATCACCAAATGTATATGTAATATGGTGGCAGAATCATAAGATTAACATAATGAATATTCAATGAGTTCGGCTTGACGTTTTTGGTTCATAAAAAAATGATGTCGCATTACACGGGAGCTAAACTTGAGCGCATATTCCTACGTGGCGTATTAAAAGGGCGTATTGTCTACGACAAGAGGAAGACGGAGTGAGAGTGAGCGAAAATATTTTCACTCAGTCAAGCAAAAGTTATCTGCTGCGTTAGCTGCTTGGTAAGTTTAACGAATTGTGTTCGTTCCGTTCGCATCGTTTATAAATTTTGAAGTGCCGGTAATATTCAAATTTCCTAGCAGATTTTCCGGTTCTTCAGACTCACTCTTTTTCCTTTTTATTCTATTTGCGGCTCGTTGAGAGCAAATTTTCGTATTCATAACAAAATCAAAAACACAAGACTCCAGCAGGTTTTGGCATCGACACTGTCAGCATGTGGTTCGATAGGTCTTTTACACCCTCACCGTAGAATCTTCGATCGAACATTTTCATATACACAATATATCTCTTGAGTTCGTTTACTTTCAATTTCGTGTTTTCGTGAACTGAAGGATGAACGGCTGCGTGTGAGTAGCGGCAAAAATACGAAATGACAGGATACTCATGCACACACGAAAACCCTTTTCCGAACTTGAAAAAAAAACACACAAACTTTTTTCCTATTTGCAGTCGACCGTTTCTATTGGATGTGACATTTCGTTTGCATATTTTCATATCAGTTGTTTATGAAATTTTTTTTTTGTCTCTTTCGGTTGATGTGATGCTGCGATTAGTTGGGGTTCTTTTGTCAGATGCGTGCTTCGTTATTCCGATCCGAGTGTATCTCTTGTGTCGAGAGTTCGAAGGACTGTTTTCAAAAGCGGCTGCGATAAATGCTGAATTCAAAATCAAAACACACAC
>NW_022601577.1:0-3877 GCF_009176505.1 Sitodiplosis mosellana | reverse complement strand
AATGTAGATATAATCACTATATCTTTGAACATTGTAATCACTATATCGTTGAATATTGTATCTGAGAAAATATATGTCAGTCATTAAATCTAATTTACATTGAAAACACACGTTTATTCAATTCACCAACTTTCTACTTATAACACTGGTTATGGGCCTTTTTATGTGAGAGTTCGGGTACAATTAAACAAAAAATCGTGTTAAAATGGAAACAAAAATTAACTTGACCAAATTGAACAATAAAAACTACTCCAACTGGAAGTTTAAAGTAGAACTACTTCTGATTAAGGAGAAAGTGTGGTACACCATTACTGAAGATGTACCGGATCCAATCACTTCAAAATGGACGGAACATGACCAAACAGCCAGAGCAATAATTGGATTGAACATCGAAGACAATCAGTTAGTTCACGTGAGAAACGAGAAAACCGCAAGAGCAGCATGGGAAAAACTCAAAGAAGTGCACGAAAGTGATTCAATCACCAGTTTTGTCAGCCTGTATCGACAAATTTACAGCAAACGCATGGAGGAAGGTGAAAATCTTCAAAATCATCTTGATCAACTGAACAATTTGTTCCAACGCATCACAGACATGGGAGAACCATTCACAGATAATGCGAAAATTGGCATAATTCTCAGCAGTTTGCCAACAAGCTGGAATACATTGGTTACTTCGTTAAGCACAGTTCGTAAAAACAAAGACGACTTGACTTTGGGAATCGTTCTAACTAACTTGTGCGATGAAGAATTTCGAAGGAAAAATGACCCTGACGAAAAAGAAGAAAAAGTGATGAAAGTTGCAACAAACAGAAAATTTAATAAAGAGCAACGAAATTATAATCAAGGCGCAAGCACCAGCAATGGTAACAGAACCATCTTCTGTTATTTCTGCAAAAGACGTAATCATTTGATGAAGGACTGCAGAAAGCTCAAGGCCTACAATGATAAAAACTGTGCGAATATGATCGACGAAACCGACTGCGATGAAAATATTTTATCGATTCAAGCTGATATCATCAAAGAAGGGGAAAACGAAACTGTTGTCATGTCACGCAACAAAAATTGGAATGAAAAATTGTTCCAAATGAAAGTGGATGATCTAAACCAGCTGAATGAATTCATTGAGTGGATACTCGATTCAGGAGCAACGTGTCACATTACTTGCCAACGAGAGTTATTCACCGATTTCACACCGATTGAAGGAAAACAAGTCAAAGTCGCAAATGGTTACAAATTGGACATCTTAGGAAAAGGTTCAATTAAAATCCAATTCAAAAATGAAAATGGAGAAATAACAAAAGCTGTATTGACGAACGTGATGTACGTGCCTCAAATCAAGGGAAACTTCATTTCCATTGGTCAACCAACAAGGAAAGGATTCCAATTGCTATTCCACGATGAAAAAGCTGATTTATTGATTAACGGCAAAGTAATAACAACAGCTTCAATCAAAGACAATTTATTTAAATTTAGTGAAAAATTGTGCGCTGTAAAAGAACTGAAAAATAAAACGGTTTGCATACACTATTTTCATCGCATTTTTGGTCATAGAAACACTGAGTCAATTAAAAGAATGATCAATGAAAAACTTGTCACGGGTATCGAACTAACAAAATGCAAAAACTGTGAATTAAAGTGCAAAGTGTGCATTGAATCTAAAATGACAAGAAAGTCATTTGTGAAAAACAAAGAAAAATCGACAAAGAAAATTTTTGATCTAGTTCACACTGACGTATGTGGACCGATGAGAACATTAACACAACAAAAGAAACGATACGTGTTAACTTTTATTGATGACTTTTCGCGTTACACAAAAATATATTTATTAAGACAAAAGTCAGAAGTGAGAGAAAAACTAATTGATTTTGTGAATTTGGTTAAAAATCAATTCGGATTCAAACCAAAAAGATTTAATTCCGATCGCGGTGGTGAATATTTAAATACAGCGTTAAGTAAATATTTGGACAGTGAAGGTATTGAATATCAGTTTACCTCACCATACACTCCACAGTTAAATGGTATTGCCGAAAGGAAAAATCGTTCTCTAATCGAAATGGTACGATGTATGCTCAACGAAGCCAACCTACCGAAAGTTTTCTGGGGAGAAGCGATTTCAACTGCCAACTATTTACAAAATAGAATGTGTACATCAGCAACGAGCAAAACACCGTACGAAATTTTATATAAAAAGAGACCACAAGTGAAAAACATGCATATATTTGGTTCGAAATGTTACGTTAAAACGCCAAATGTGAAAAGACACAAATTAGAAAATTCATCAAAACAAGTGATTTTACTCGGTTATGACAATAATAATTCGAATATTTTTCGGTGCTACGACAAAGACGCTGATAAAGTGATAATCAGTCGTGATGTGATTTTCGTAAAACCAAGTGAATCAAATGACACTGAAATTATTCTAAAACCATCGAACGAAAAACCAAATTTAGTTGAGCCACAACAAAAAGACAATAGTGAATCTAATGATTCAAGTGATTCGAGCGATTCGGGTGATGATCCACTGAATTCAAATGTAGATCCATCAACAATTGATCTACCGAGTACTTCATCATCATCGAGTACTACAACAGAATACGAGGATGTTCCAAATCGAATTGAACCAGGAAGAATTGTGATGAGGCTTTCAACAAGAACGAATAAGGGTGTACCACCCAAACGTTTTGGCTACAATGATAAATTTGAATCTATCAATACGATCTACGAAGATGGATTTGAATTCATCAATACAATTGTTGAGCCGAAAAATATTCAAGAAGCAAATCAAAGTGAAGATAAGAGTGAATGGATGAAAGCAATGAGAGAAGAAATTGACGCTCTTATTAAAAACGAGACTTGGGAAATTTGTGAGCTGCCAAAAGACAGAAAACCTGTGGGATGTAAATGGCTGTACAAAGTTAAAACGAATCAAAATGGTGAAGTCGAACGCTACAAAGCTCGTCTTGTTGCACAAGGGTTCTCACAAAAATTCGGAGTTGATTATGACGAGGTGTTCGCTCCTGTTGTTAAACAATCAACATTCAGAATTTTGCTATCGATTGCGTCTGCAAGAAACCTGAAAGTGTACCAGTTTGATGTGAAAACAGCTTTCCTCAATGGAGTTATCAACGAAACCATATATATGAAGCAGCCACCAGGTTTCGAAGTAAAAGGAAAGGAGAATCATGTGTGCTTGTTGAGAAGAAGTTTGTACGGATTAAAGCAAGCACCAAAAAGCTGGAATGATGCAATCAACGAAACTCTACAAACCTTTGGTTTCAAACGATGTGAATCAGACAACTGCCTTTGCATCAAACAATATGATGATGGAAATTGGTGTCTGCTACTCATCTACGTTGATGACATCTTAGTAATAGCAACAAAGGATGAATTCGTCAAACAGGTTGAACGAGATATTTCAGCTACTTTTGAAATCAGGTGCCTTGGTGAAGTAAATTACTATTTGGGACTTGAAGTCAAGAGAGAAAATGGCATCTACAACATAAATCAAGAGAAATTCATCAACAAAATATTGAACGAGTTTGGTTTATCCGAAGCTAAACCATCGAAGATTCCACTTGATTCTGGCTATGAGAAGAATCAACCAAATGAGCAGCTATTATCATCGAATGAACAATACAGAAAGCTAGTTGGTTCATTGGTGTTTATTGCGCTGAATACTCGACCAGACATTCAAGCTAGTGTCATCATACTAGCTCAAAAGGTGGAACAACCCAGTGAATATGATTGGAATGAGCTGAAACGAATTGCCAGGTATCTAAAGGGTACATCTAAATTGAAACTTCATATGTCATCGACAGCTTCAAGAGAGGGTGAACTCATCGGATATGCTGATGCAAGCTGGGGCCAAGACAGAAAC
>NW_022601576.1:0-1594 GCF_009176505.1 Sitodiplosis mosellana | reverse complement strand
CCAAATATCCTCAAACAACTACTGAACAAATTAGAACTAGTACTCTTACTTCGAAAGAAACCACTCTTTCAAGCGATGTGAACGTTTCGTCGTCTACTCAATCTGTCGATCATGAAACCACATTGTTGCCAACAGAAAAGTCATTTGCCACAGAGCATAGCTCGTTTGCACCAAGTGAGGGTGCAAGAACAACGAAATATGTGGACACTACCACTGAACAATTTTCAATGGGTACCTCTGGTCCAAAAGAGACCACACTCTCTAGTGGAGAGAAATCGTCCACAACGACACAGTCAATCGATCACGAAACAACAATGTCAATGCGTGGAATTGTTGGGGGATTCACGACTGTACCTGGTGATCAAACTACGAAAGGTATCACAACCCAACCCTCGGTAGAAGAGGAAACGTTCTATACAACTCAATTCACTGATCATGAAACTATGCCCCCAGCGGAGAAATCATTTACTCCAACCGATAGTGGTAGAACAACGAAATATGTTGATACGACTACAGAACAGTTCACATCTAGTAGTTTTACACCAGAAGAAACCACGGTCACAAGTGAAGGAAAAATAGTTCTAACAACACAATCTGTTCAACACGAAACAACTGTGTTTCCAACAGGAAAATCTGTTGCCACTGAACAGAGTTCGTTTGTGCCAACTGAGAATGTTCCTACGGTCAAACATTTCGATGCAACTACTGAACAATTTAGAACAAGTAGCTTTATTCCGAAAGTAACAACACTCCCAGGTGAAAAAGGAACTCCTCCAGTTACTCAATCGTTCGATCATGAAAACAGAACTATATTACCGACTGAAAAGGTAATCACAACCGAACGCAGTGCTTTTATTCCGATTGAAAATCAAAAAACAACTAAACATGTTGATACAACCACAAAACCGTATAAGACGACAACTTTTGCTGGTGAGGAGAATCTAGTGACTACGACTCAATTTATCGGTCGTGGATCAACACTGTCGCCAACAGAAAAATCATTTGGCACAGAATCTGGAAAAACAAAACATTTCGATACTACCACTGAGCAATTCAGAACAAGTACTCAATCTGTTGACCATGAAACCACAGAAAAAGCATTTGCTACGGAACGCAGTTCGTTCAGTCCAACAGAGATTGGAACAACGACTAAATTTATTGACACTACCACAGAACGATTTGAAACAAGTAGCGTTGCCGCAAAAGTTACAACAACTCCAAGTGAAGATATGGTTGCTTCCACGATTCAATTTCTCGATCGTAAAACAACGCCATCGCCAACTGAAAAGGCTTTTGTTACTGATCGTAGTACCGCTATTCCAATTGATCGAACTTCAAAATATGATGAAACAACCACTGAACGATTTAAAACGAGCAGTTTGGCTCCTCAAACAACCACAGTGAGTGTTGAAGAAAAATTACCCACTACAACTCAATTAGTTGATCATGAAACGACATTATTGCCTACTGAAAAATCATTTTCCACTGAGCGTAGTACGTTCGTCCCAACCGAAGGTAGTAGAACAACTAAATATTTCGATACAACTACTGAGCAAATAAAAACTAGCACTGGTATTCCTCCAAGAGCGACGAC
>NW_022601575.1:0-2291 GCF_009176505.1 Sitodiplosis mosellana | reverse complement strand
TTAGAACTAGTACTCTTGTTTCGAAAGAAACCACTCTTTCAAGCGATGTAAACTTTTCGTCGTCTACTCAATCTGTCGATCATGAAATCACATTTATGTCAACAGAAAAGTCATTTTCCACAGAGCATAGCTCGTTTGCACCAACAGAGAGTGGAAGAACAACGAAATATTTCGATACCACAACTGAGCAATTCAGAACAAGCAGTTTTATTCCAAAAGAGACAACTAGTGTGGGTGAGGGAAGATTCTTTACAAGCACTGAAAGTATCGATCAAATACCAACGCTTTTACCAACGGATAGAGCATTTGCAACTGAGCAGAGTTCGTTGGCTCCAACCGAAGGAACAACGAAAAAATATATTGATAGTACTACTGAGAAATTCAAGACTAGTACTTTTGTTCCTAAATACACGACTACCTCAGATGAAGATGGAATGTCTTCCACGACACAATTCGTTGATCATGAAACGATATTTACCTCAACCGAAAAAGCATTTGTTACAGAACAAAATTTGCCTTCCGCATCTGGAAGTGGTAAAACCACAAAATATATCGATACGACCACGGAACAGTTCAGAACAAGCACTCACCTTCCGAAAGCAACAACTCTTCCAAGTGAAGAAAGGACATCTCCGATCACTCAGACTGGTCATGCAACTACCATATTGCCAGCCGAAAAATCATTTGTCACAGAGCAAAGCTCGTTCGCTCCATCTGAGGGTGGTCGGACTACAAAACAGTTCGATATAACCACCGAACAAACGAAAACTAGCACAGCTGGTTATAAAGTGACTACTCTTCCTGGTGATGAATTGACCACGGTTGGTGGTGACGAGAAAATGTTCACTACCACCCAATACATTGATCGTAAAACAACTTTGTTGCCAACGGAAAAGTCATTAGTTCCAACTGAAGGTATAACAACAACTAAACATGTTGACACAACCACTGAACAATTCCAAACGAGCAGTTTTGCTCCGAGAGAAACCACTCTTCCGACTGGAATGAAAATGCCATACACTACACAATCGATCGAACATGAATCAACAATATTACCAACGGAAGAAACTTTTGCAAGCGAACGAAGTTCGTTTGTTCCAACTGAAAGTGGCCAAACTACAAAATCTGTTGATACAACAACTGAGCAAGTAAGAACTAGCACTCTCCCGTCAAGAATGACAACTCTTTCGAGCGAAGGAAAAATGTTCACTACGACCGATCAATCAGGTGATCGCGAAATGACTCTGCCTCCAACGGAGAAGGCATTTGTCACTGAACATATTCCAATAGAAAGTGGAAGAACAACTAAATATGTTGACACAACCACAGATCAATTCAAAACAAGTAGCTATGCTCCGAAAGAGACGACTATCCCAGTCGATCACGAAACAAAAATTTCTCCAACAGATAGATCAGTTGTTACAGAACACACCACTGAACAATACAGAACTAGCACACTCACGTCAAAAGCCACCACAATTCCTAGTGAAGAAGACCTCCCTACGACTCAATCTATTGATCATGAAACGACTATGTTGCCAACAGAGAAAACATTCGTTTCTGAACGTAGTTCGTTTGTTCCAACAGAGAGTGGAACAACGAAGAAATATGTCGATACCACTACTGATCAATTTAAAACGAGCGGTTTCACTCCAAAAGTTACTACTCTGGCAAGTAAAGACAGAATTCCTTCGACCACTCATTATATTGACCATGAAACAACTGTTTTGGTAACAGACAAATCTTTCGGCACTGAAAGTGGAACAACTATTAAGTATGTAGATTCAACCACTGAGAAATACAAAACTAGCACATTCGTACCAAAAATGACCACAATTGCTGGTGAAGAAAAAATGTTGACTACGACTCACTTTTTTGATGATGAATCGACTAAGCGGCCAACAGAAAAGACATCTGCCACTGAACAAAGTTCATTCATTCCAACTGAAGGTGGTAAAACAACCAAATATTTCGATACAACTACTGAGCAAATGAAAACTAGCACCGGTACTCCTCCAAGAGCGACGACTCTTCCAAGTGAGCATGAGATTCCTTCGACCACTCAATTTGTCGATTACGAAACCACTTTATCACCAACAGAAAAAACATTTGGTACTGAACGAAGCTCATTCAGTCCTACTGAGAGTGGAACAACGACTAAATATGCCGAAACAACTACTCAAGAACTTAGAACTAGTTCTGTCCCACATAAAGTAACGACAGAATTTAGTGAGGCTATTCCATCCACTACTCAATTCGTTGGTCGTGAAACGACTTTGTCGCCTACTGAA
>NW_022601574.1:0-2075 GCF_009176505.1 Sitodiplosis mosellana | reverse complement strand
GTACACATATTCCAAAAGTAACGACTCTTTCGAGTGAAGAGAAACTTATTACCACTACTCAAATTGATCATGAAACGACTGTAGTACCAACTGAAGAGCGAAGCTCATTCATTCCTGTTGAAAGTAGTAGAACGACCAAATATCCTCAAACAACCACAGAACAAATTAGAAGTAGTACTCTTGCTCCAGAAGAAACAACTCCTTCGATCGAAGAAAACATTTCGTCTTCCACTCAATCTGTCGATCATGCAACAACAATGTTACAAACAGAAAGGTCATTTGCCACAGAACGTAGCTTGCTTGCTCCCACTGAGAGTGGAAGAACAACGAAATATGTGGACACTACCACTGAACAATTTTCAATGGGTACCTCTGGTCCAAAAGAGACCACACTCTCTAGTGGAGAGAAATCGTCCACAACGACACAGTCAGTTGATCATGAAACAACAATGTCAATGCGTGGAATTGATGACGGAATCACGACTGTGCTTAGTAGTCAATCTACAGATGGTGTTACAACCCAATCCACTTTAGAAAAGGAAGCACCTTACACAACTCAAATTATTGATCTCGAAACCACTATACTAGCGATACAGGAGGTAAATACTGTACCGACTGAAAGTGGAAGGACAATAAAATATATCGATCCCATTTCTTCTACTCTTTCGCCAAAAGAAACGACTCTTGCCACTGAAAAGGATATTTCATCCACTACTCAATTCATTGGTCGTGAAACGACATTGTTGCCTACTGAAAGAGAATTTTCTACAGAGCAAAGCTCATTTGGTCCAACTGAAGGCAAAACAACCACCAAATATGTCGATAGTACCACAGAACAATTCAAAAGCAGTCCTATTTTAGAAACAACAACTGTTGTTAGTGGCGAAAAAACGCATACCACAGAGTCCAATGTTCATGAAACGACATTGAAACCAACAGCAAAAGGTTTCAGTACAGAAGGAGGCACATTTGCTCCGACTGAGAGTGGTGAAACTACAAAATATTTCGATACTACCACTGAACAATTCACAACGAGTGGTTCTGCTTCAAAGCAGACGCCTCTCGCTGGCGAAGGACGAATGTTCACAACAACTCAATATATTGATCATGAATCGACTATATTGCCAACAGAAAAATTATCTACCACTGAACATAGTACGTTTGTTCCAGCTGAAGGTGGTACAACAGCCAAATACTTCGATATAACCACTGAGCAAATAAAAATTAGTACTGGTATTCCTCCAAAAGCAACGACTCTTCAAAGAGAGGATAAATTTCCGACGACCACTCAATTTGTCGATCACGAAACCACTTTACCACCAACAGAAAAACCTTCTGGTACTGAACGAAGCTCATTCATTCCCAATGATGGCAAAACTACAATTAAATATATCGATACTACAACAAGTACTTATATTCCAAAAGTAACGACTTTTTCGGGTGAAGAGAAAATTTCATCAACTTCACAATCGGTTGACCATGAAACGACTTTATCACCTACAGAAAAGACATTTGTTACTGATCGTAACACCTTCATTCCGATTGGCAGAACACCGAAATATGATGAAACAACCACGGAACGATTGAAGACGACTACTTTCGCTCCTCAAGTAACCACAATGCGTGGTGAAGAAAAATTACCTACTACAATGCAATTCGTTGGTCGTGAAACCACTTTGTTGTCTACTAAAAAATCATTTTCCACTGAGCGTAGTACGTTCGCTCCAACCGAAGGTAGTAGAACAACTAAATATTTCGATACAACTACTGAGCAAATAAAAACTAGCACTGGTATTCCCCCAAGAGCGACGACTCTCCAAAGGGAGGATAAGATTCCTTCGACCACTCAATTTGTCGATCATGAAACCACTTTACCACCAACAGAAAAAACATTTGCTACCGAACGAAGCTCATTCAGTCCTACTGAGAGTGGAATAACGACTAAATATGTCGAAACAACTACTCAAGAGCTTAGAACTAGTTCGGTTCCACATAAAGTAACGACAGAATTTGGTCAGGCTATTCCAACCACTACTCAATTCGTTGGTCGTGAAACGACTTTGTCGCCTACTGAA
>NW_022601573.1:0-8797 GCF_009176505.1 Sitodiplosis mosellana | reverse complement strand
TGAAGTGTTCCAATTGAAATCGATATCAAGTTCAGAGAAGATGTAAAAATAAAAAAAATAGTGTCCCTTCTCTTCAGTGCCCTATGTAGATTTAAACTGAAATGACTGTTCTTCTCAATTTTATGCTTTCAATTACATATATTTGAGTCAGAGCCTGTTTCAGATAGGGCGCAGGTGGTGCAAGACACAAGGACGCTCGGGCACCAAAGGGAAAATTGTGGCGCTTGAGCGCCGAAGGTACTTGAGAACTCAACTGAAAGAAGGGCGCCCGTTTCGTTTCTCGATAGCAAAAAAAAGTTCAACAAAATCGCTCGAGTCGATTGTTTTAGGGGAAAAAATCCTCCAGACCAAAAATGTATAAGGGAATATGAAAAAAAACATTGTACGTTCAAACGTAGAGAAGTTTCAAAATCCCACCAAAAAATGAATCGGAAAAACTATTTTTCAAAACAATTTGTTGTCTGGTAATTGGGCAATCGTCATTCCGTTGTCATCGATGAATTCATTAAAAAAATTCAATAATACTTGAATATTTCAATCGAACATTCGCACATCGGTAATTATAGTTTATGTCGACATCAGACACTTAAACGCCATTAATTTCCATTTTCCAAGTGTTTCAATTACGACAGCGTATATAATTACACGATCTAGGCTTGATTATCAAGAACCATTTAAAACCTGCTATGAATTCGACACATACTGTGTGTATAGAATACGCTCACGAGTCGAAGCGCAACTGCGAAATATTTTTGCATCAACACGAAATTAAATTGTGTTGCCGCAGACGCATCACGTTCAATATTGCAGTGTTCCGCACTCATGTAACAATAACATTTTATTGTTTATTTAATAATAATCCGTTCTATCTTCTCTCTCACAGAGATGAATATGTTCGACTATTAATGATAGAATTTGTTTTTATTATTTTCACGAAAATATGAACGGCTGAGAATATTCGTTGGAGCATGTCCATGTTCGATGCGTTGTTAAATGTCAATAATAAAAAAGTTGTACTATGAGAGTCATACTATTCTCACTGCCAATCGGTAGTGGTTGACCTTGGAACTACGTTAGACAAGCGTTCGATTGTATCATTCAAATCTTGATGAAATCTTTAAAAGTGGCGCGAAGCAATTGACTAATTATTATTAAAGTTGATTATTTATTCAGTTTTTACATGCGATTCGCCATGCTTTGGGATACAAACGAAACAATGGGATAGAATTTTTCGCGTTTTAGCTACTACTTCTCGTCGCTTTAGTGCGAAAATTGTAATTTCGTTCAATTTCAAATTTGTTATACCTATATTCGTGTTCTCGAACAATATGTCCAATGAATATCCAATAGAAGTCAGACAACAATAAAGATAAAATGTGCAGAATTTTAACAAAAAAAAAATCGGCAATGGTGCTCACGTAAAACGATTTTGAACAATAATACATAATAACAAATTTTCTATGTGACCTATGTATGCTATTTAGGTCAATTTTAACAATTGTACAGAAAAGTTAATAACATCTGGGAAATTTTGATTATTTTTCGTAATTTGTACGTGAATTCAATTAAATTGATTGTTTTTTTCGTGGTGAATTCAGATAAAATGTATGAAGTACTATATAAATTGATGCCAATTTTGTTATTGCTTACATCGATTGCAAATTGTGACCCCCCTACCGTAAGACAAACGACCAATGGACCAGTCGAAGGCACAGAACAAACGAGCTTTTTCGGCAAAAAGTATTATTCATTTCGAGGAATTCCATATGCCGAGGTTCCAATAACTGGGAATGATCCGTATACTGGCGAAACGGTTGACCGAAGATTCAAGGTAAGCAATGGAAGCGAGAGAATAAATGTCAACATAAAAAATCAATTATTTTGAGATGAAACTCAATCAAATCAATTGAAAATATTTTCTGCATTTGAAGTCACCTCAACCACTCGTGCGACAATGGACTGAACCCCTAAAGGTGCAAAACTTCGGAGATGGATGCATCGCTTCATCGGGTTGGATACCAGCAACGGGAAACACAAGCGAAAATTGTCTGTTTGTTAACATTTATGTTCCAGGTTAGTTTTATGACATTTTCATTTCAATGGGTAAGCGGAATAATGAAACGTATTTTTTTTGTAAAATGGAGAACTCCTGAAAAAAATTTGTTTTCATGTATCACTTTTAATGAAAAAAAATTTACGATGCGATTCAATTTTTTTTAGTATTTCCCCGTTTTTTCGCGAATGTTCTTCTCTGATTTTTTTCTAAACTAAAAACCATATGATTCGGATATTCATTGGACAACACAATGAATACGCCGAAAATGTGCGATAAAAAAGTACACCAAGTGGACTGACTGAAATGTTTATTAAAATTATAAACAAATGTTGTTCTCGTCGCGTGCGGCGCACACAGCCGCTTCAACGAAAACTGTCGATTAAACGACTACGATGTTTGTTTTTTATTTAACCAGTACCTAAGTTTAGTCAATTGGTTTTTGATTTGCGATTATGTGACAATTTATAGCTTGCTGCTCAATTGCTTTGATGAATCATTTGAATATGTCGATTTGAAGATGATCGAAAGTAAGTCAAAGATCTTTGCCTCGATGCACGAAATGAAATCAGTTCGTGTTTGGCCATTGACTGTATCGTTGCAATAAGTTCGTTTGATTTGTATTTTTTTTTATTCTGGAACCAAATTGAAATGTCAAAGAAAGGCACCAAATACTCAAACGCTTGGGAACGATTGCCTGAGTTCGAACCATGGTTAACCGCGGTTGATTCTGATTATTACAAAGCAAAATGCACAGGAAGTGTTATTGGGAAACATGCCTCCAGTTTTACAACAAAATATGAAAGCAAACCGATGTTTTACGGGCCATCAAAAGCGGCACAAAGTATTCGAAAGGAAATGATGGTTTGTTTTACTTATCAAACTTTGAAGGCGATAACATAATGTTACCATGTCATTTTGCTGAAAAATCAGTACTTGCTTACCATCTTTGGCCAAAAAATCAGTATGCTGTTCAGAAAATCAGTATAAAAATCAGTATATGCCGAAAAACGCTTAAACCCAAGCAAATATCAAAATTTCATTGATGTAATGAGTTTACAGTAAAAAAAAGCGCTTAAAACCAATGAATTCAACTATATGTTGACCTTAAAGTATCAAGACGCAAACTTTCTTTTCCTTCTAATTTTGTTCACTCTAGCGAAAATACGTTCTAGGAGTGGAAGTACCAGGGAAATAGAACACATATTCGATTTGGTGTGAAAATTTTTGGTTGTTACGTTTTGTTTTATATATAGAATAAAAAATAATAATAAGAAATATAAAACGTGATCGAAAATTTTTGGCACCGCAGCAATTAGTGTTTCCAATGTCATTGATGTTCTCGTTTCACTCGTACATAGAATTTCTGATTTTTTTTATCTGTCCAACTATTTTGCAGCTATACCAAATTTTCAGGAATATAAATACGAGCTCAAAGAAAAGCATGAAAGCAAAGAAAAAACTAAATTTTCCGAAAACACGTAAGATAAATTGTAAAAGTTCTCTTTCAATTTTCTTATGTTTTGTATGACATGTCTCGGGTCCCGAGACTCGGGATAATTGCGTTTCGTGCTTTTCTGAGCTTTTTTTGACAATTTTCTTTAACAGAAACATGAATTTTTCATCATCAAGTATTTCTGTGCAAAATTTCAAAATGTCAAAAATCAGTATAAAATCAGTACGAAGATTAAAAAATCAGTATCGAACAAAAAAATTGGCCAAAAATCAGTATAGTACTGATAAAATCAGTACACATGGTAACATTACGATAACAACGACGGAGCCTTATGCTCTCTTTTTGAAGATTTATAATAATAATTCAAAATTATGAAGTTATTTCTTAAAATATATAGGGGAATTATGTGTAGGTTGACCCGCACTAATCATTTTAGTCATAACTTTTTACGGAATGAAGATAAATGCAAACTTGATATTCCATTGGAAAGAGAGCCGAAAAAGCTACAATTTGATCAGGAAATTCATTAGTTTTGGTTGTAAAAACAAAACATTTCGGTCAATTTTCTAAGAGGTTTGATTCTTGGCAACAAAATTGTTTCTTTGTAAGACCCACCCCATTTTTTTTTTTAGAAAAACATGCAGTATAAACACTCAATAAATGAAATTTATTTAATTTCGTTGGATTTTCAATCGTTATCGGTCTTTACAACTACGAAAAACGATGAAAAAATGTAGAAAAATATAGAAATAGTAAAAAAATACATGTTCTCTATTTTTTCATTTTTCATCGATTTTTTCGTGTTTTTAAAGTCCAAAAACGATTGGAAATTCATCAAAATTCAATGAGTCTCGTATATTGAGTGTTTGCGCTGAATAGTTGTCTCATTTTTTTGATTTTTTTTTCGGGTGGGTCAACTTACAAAGTGGGTCAACAACATACTCCCTCTATTCAATAACGAAATCACGTTTTTCACGTTTCTTTCTTGAAATTGCCGTTTTTCCCCGTTTTTTTGACAATATTCAATTCCCGGTTTTTCCCGATTTTTAGCTTCGAATTTCCCGTTTTTTGAAGAAAAAAACGTGATGGGAGGCCAATATTCCGCTTTCCCATTCATTTGAAAAGGCTTTATTCAGTTGTGTGCTGCATTTAATGCCTCAATCTTATGTGTTCTTTTTTTGAAAGCCGGTGGCGTAGAGAAGAAAACTGTTCTGATATTTATTCACGGTGGTGGTTTTACTGAGGGAACATCGAACGATTTCCTTTACGGGCCAGACTTCCTCATTGATGCGGACAATATTTTGGTGACATTAAATTATCGCGTGGGCGTTTTTGGCTTTATGAATCTTGGTTTTGGAGAATATACCGGCAACATGGGTTTGAAAGACCAGCAATTGGCTTTGAAATGGATTTATGAGAATATTGAACATTTCTCGGGGAATCAGAATGAGATCATGTTATTCGGAGAGAGTGCGGGTAGGTGTTGTATTTCGTAAAAGCTATAAATTTGGCCACCAGAAAGTGGTGAAATTCACATCACGTTTATCATTCGTGTTCTAACAGGCGGGGCTTCTGTAAATTACCATATGCTTAATGAAGAGTCACGAAAGTATTTCAACAGGGCGTTCGCTCTCAGCAGCTCTTCCCTGAACAATTACGTCTTATACGAACCAAATCACTTAGAGAGAATGCAGAAAATCTCAAATATCCAAGACAAACTGCAGTTGGTCGAGTATTTGAAGACGGCAGACAGCACAGAACTTGCTAAAATACTAAGAACCAACGATTTGGGACAGATTTTACTTCAAGCAGCATGGGTTCCAACCATCGAAAGTCCTGAAACCAAAGGGGCATTCATAACTAAATCGCCTGATGAAATCTACAAATCAGATGCGGCACCAGTCATGGATACTATGTTCAGCATCGTTTCTCAGGTATTTCTAATGAATGAAGATCATATACATATTTGACGATTTAGAAATTTCCCATTGAGGAACGGAAATGCGTCCATTGTTCAACTCAAAACATTCGTTCCTTTGCTTTAATTAGGAATACGTAACATTCAATCCAGGTTTAACTAAAAGCACTGAACCGCTTCTTAGCAAAGATTGGAAAAATTCGAAGATGTTGTTGCCATTCCACGGATTTGATAAAGATACTTATCCAGAGGTAATTCTAATGATTCCAACTAACGAGAGCTGTCTAAAATTAAGCATATTAAGAAATATTCAATACATAGTCCGACTCGTGTTTTTTTCTCTAATTTGGCACATGAGTCGAACAAGTGCCAATCGATAGTTAATAAGGGCCTGATTATGGAATGGGCTAAAAATGAATTTCATGTCCTTAGTGTCCATCTAAAATCAACTGCTGCACATTTTTACGCCAGTATAAAGTGCATAAAACCATCATAGCTATGATATAAATAGCCAGATGTAAGATTTCCATACAAATCGGTAAATTTTTGATTTTTGTCCAATTTTTCCAAGTCTTGAAGACAAAAGATAGTTCTGGTTACACTTGTTGGCTCCCTCACATCAAGAAATTCGTTCCTCCTGAAATGTAGAAAAGGCGATAGTTAAATTTTTTCGAAACGAGCAACTTAGACCAAGACCATGATCTATTCTGTAATTAGGGCCACCTAAGCTTGGAAATTTTTCGGCTCATATGCCAAATTTAAAAAAACACACCAGACTGTGTTAGTATCGAGTGTTATTCTTATTTTCACTCTATTCAGGAATACAAGCATGCGATCGATCTTCTAAAAGACGCCTATTTCGATGACACAACCAATGCTGATGCAATTAAACGTGGAAATATTGCTTTACTCTCAGATTCAAACTTTGGGTATGGAATTCTCAAAGCTGCCCGGTATCAAGTAATAGCAAACAACAAAGGAACACCAAAAAATACGTTTCTACTGAGGTTTGAATGTGCCAACATATAATAATATTCATCCATTTCATGGCTTCTTTATAATTGGTTTGCATTAGATTTTCCGTAAACGCCGACATCAATGCATTCAAGATCCTGTTTCACTTGAATATTGATGGAGCAGCTCATGGGGAGGAACTTTGTTATATGTTCCGGTAAAGAATTTTCAATAACTGGTGTAATCATAGTAAATTCAAGTGCACTTGGTTTGATCATTTGTTTTCTCCTTTGAATTTAAGTTGCGGTTTGTTCGACAGTTACAAATTATACGAAAACGCATTACAAGCCAGAGACAATTCCAATGTGAATTATAGGACAATTAGGCGTATGGTCGATATAATCACTAATTTTGCTCGAACTGGGTGAGTTGTGAAGAGATTCTAACAGTTACTTTTCTTCGATTTCTCATCAAATTCATTCGTTACTTCGATACATTCATAGCAATCCATCGGTTGAAGGAGATACTCCGTTCATGTCATCGACATCGCCGGACAAAATTCTCGGCCAAGACATCACAAACGATCCAAACAGCAGCTTGGTAACAAACATAATGGATCAACTACACTTCAACACATGGAAGCAGATTGCTGACTCCTATAAAAGATTGAAAATTAATGACAACTTGTAGTGCTTACTACTCTATCACTATCACGTTCACAAAAGAGAAGATAATAAAATCACTTTGAAGCAAAATAATACATTCATAAATGAGTTATCAATGCCCTTTCTTGTGATGAAAATTTAAGTCTACGAAAACACTTTCAAACATAAAATGGAACCAACTTATATAAGTCCACCGATTTAATTTTTACATTATTCCAGAAAACACTGAATTTCTCAATAGATTGAAAATGATAGTCACTGCGTCGCTTTTTCATCTTTCAGACATCAACTATTTGCAATTTCCTCTCATTCATTTATCTATTCAATATTTTTTATAAATTTTTGACAATATTTCGAATGGTTCTCTTATTTCCCCATCCTTCAATCATCACCCAGTGTTCTTCAATCTATTCTCTCATTACACAATCATTCACTCTTTCTCTATTTCTCTATTGTTCTTCCTGTATAATTTTTCTCTCGATTCTGTTCTCTCTCTCTCTCTCTCTCTCTCTCCATTTCCCCTGATCTCTTATTCTTTTGCTCTACTGGTTTTCCAATATTTCGCTTTGTTGTTCTTTCTATTTATCTTTCATCGTCTTATTCGACACTTTTCATTTTCCAGTCACTCATCATCATCACCCATTTATTTAACGTTCTAATTTTTCTCTTAATTATCATATGTCTATTTTATTTATTCACTCAAATTCAGAGCTATTTTCTTTTCCACCGCATAATTCTTTCTTGCATTGAAGAAAGCAATACATTTTCGTTATTTCAAAATGGGTACATTGTCGTGACGTAATAGCAACAATAAACATTTAGAAACCATTAACACCTTTCTGTGTCTGGTCGTTTTTATCAGTGTTTCAAACTTACACAATTCTCCAAGCTACTCTATATTAAGCCAATCTACGTGTGTCTTCTCCCCATTTCAAGTCTCTTTCATTCAAAACAAATTTTACTTATGTATGGTTTGTCCTGATGCGAATTATGAATTTTTTCAATTTATTTATTTTTAAATGAAATCAAATCTCTTTTACAATAATATGCATTTAACATTCATTGCCGTCAACTTAAAAAAATTTAATTCAAAAACCAAAACTGCATTCATAAGATCCTTAGTGAGGCCGCGCGAAATCAAACACAGACGAACATATATATAGATTATATCACCGTCACCATACCGGAAGAAAATGATTGTAAATTGCCGTGCAATGCTGTCCATAGCAATAGTTTTATTAATAAAATATTCGTAATTTTTACGCAATGTAAAATTACTACTCATGTTGTAATAGACTATTAATTTTTTTTCCCTTTTTCGTTGTATCATTGTTATTAACGTTTCTCTTTGAATCTATAACGTGATGAAGTGTCTCTCATTGGTACGATGAATTATAATAATAAATGGTGTTCTTGCACTATTCTTGACAGTTCGAATGTCATTATAGTAAGACAGTAATCGATGATTTTTTTCATAGGATTTCAATAGAGATGGGTTGTTCCGCTTTTTTTTAAATTTAATAGTAGAAACGTAACGTTGAAATTGAATTGACAGATTGGCGATTTCGTGCGGTTAATTGTATAGGCAACGGGTATAATGTCATTTATCATCTCTCAAATTCAATTAATGAACTCATCACAAAAAATGCTTAAATAGGCTAATATCCACAATTCAAGCTCAGTTCTTTTTCAACAGTCGAAGTAAATCGGTAATTACTCACAGAAAAATGGAAGTCAAACATTTAACTTTA
>NW_022601572.1:0-1602 GCF_009176505.1 Sitodiplosis mosellana | reverse complement strand
CTTTGTAAAAGCATTACATTCTTCCATTCCAACATATCAGAGGTACGGACTACAATCGATTTTGCTACATATGAGGTTTTGGAATTTCTCTCGCCCCTTAAATTCACATTCCTCGTAGCATCACTTGGTAAAAACCACATCGAATAGCCGATATGCATCACAACCGTACAAACCAGCTGAAACTGCTATTGAATTTCTTCAATACATCAGTTTTCAGCTCACAACACCATTCTACATTATACCAATTTTCGACATGTTTTGGGTCCGTGTCGCACCTCACAAGGCGACTTTATATGAAACTCTCGGAGACAACAACCGGGGACCGCTGAAAACGTACATTTCAGCGGCCTATGATTTCTACAAGGCAACCTTATATGAAACTCTCGGAGAACGGGTATGAAGCACGCCAAAAATCGAAGAATTTTTTTTCGTGTTTTTGCCTGTCTTCGGACCGCTACAAGGCAACCTTATATGAAACTCTCGGAGAACGGGTATGAAGCACACCAAAAATCGAAAAAAAAATTTTTTCTTGTTTTTGCCTGTCTTCCGACCGCTACAAGGCAACCTTATATGAAACTCTCGGAGAACGGGTATGAAGCACGCCAAAAATCGAAGAAATTTTTTTCGTGTTTTTGCCTGTCTTCGGACCGCTACAAGGCAACCTTATATGAAACTCTCGGAGAACGGGTATGAAGCACACCAAAAATCGAAGAAATTTTTTTTCTTGTTTTTGCCTGTCTTCGGACTGCTACAAGGCAACCTTATATGAAACTCTCGGAGAACGGGTATGAAGCACATCAAAAATCGAAGAAATTTTTTTTCTTGTTTTTGCCTGTCTTGCGACCGCTACAAGGCAACCTTATATGAATTTCTCGGAGAACGGGTATGAAGCACACCAAAAATCGAAGAAATTTTTTTTCTTGTTTTTGCCTGTCTTCGGACTGCTACAAGGCAACCTTATATGAAACTCTCGGAGAACGGGTATGAAGCACACCAAAAATCGAATAAATTTTTTTTCTTGTTTTTGCCTGTCTTCGGACTGCTACAAGGCAACCTTATATGAAACTCTCGGAGAACGGGTATGAAGCACACCAAAAATCGAAGAAATTTTTTTTCTTGTTTTTGCCTGTCTTTCGACCGCTACAAGGCAACCTTATATGAAACTCTCGGAGAACGGGTATGAAGCACACCAAAAATCGAAGAAATTTTTTTTCTTGTTCTTGCCTGTCTTTCGACCGCTACAAGGCAACCTTATATGAAACTCTCGGAGAAAGGGTATGAAGCACACCAAAAATCGAAGAAATTTTTTTTCTTGTTTTTGCCTGTCTTCCGACCGCTACAAGGCAACCTTATATGAAACTCTCGGAGAACGGGTATGAAGCACACCAAAAATCGAATAAATTTTTTTTCTTGTTTTTGCCTGTCTTTCGACCGCTACAAGGCAACCTTATATGAAACTCTCGGAGAACGGGTATGAAGCACACCAAAAATCGAATAAATTTTTTTTCTTGTTTTTGCCTGTCTTTCGACCGCTACAAGGCAACCTTAAGCTAAGTATACCCACGATTTGGCTTTGTAAAAGCATTACATTCTTCCATTCCA
>NW_022601571.1:0-4333 GCF_009176505.1 Sitodiplosis mosellana | reverse complement strand
CAGGATAAGTAATAAATAAGGTGTTTATTTCTAACATTAATTCACATGCCAAAACAGACGCCATTAAAATAATTTATTAATGACATTCTCCCGGTCAATCGAGATGATAATAATGAAATGATTTCAACGTGATCCATTTAATTTTCTATAAATAACACCATATGAACTTCTTATCACTGGCATTACATAATTCATATTAGTTGAATATTCCCCATCACATAGTGTACTGTAAACAGTATTCTGTATTGTGTGTGTGCTGCGTAAAACGATGACGATGACAATGGCGCTGCTGGCCACGCAAGTAAAGATAAAGCCCAATTGTTTACCCAGTACCACTACTACCACCACCATCATAATTATATATCAATAAAACGCCGAGTTTTCAATGAAACGAAAAATAATCGGGCTAAATGAAATTGCCATTTCAATGGCAATGTGCACACAATATACCGAAATATAATAAATTATTACCTTCCAAAACACATAATAAATTATTCATCATCGAATGTTTATTACTCGCTTAGAAGAAGAAAACTCTTATTAATATTAGGAAGTGGCGGGGTGAGCTTGCTTACGCGCACGTCTTTCGAACGTAAACGTGTGACAAAGGAAAGTAGCCACCAAAATTAATGCGGATTTTCATTAAATTATTGCATTTGCCAGAGGAAGTTCGTCGCTTCCGAAAATTCCACGGAAAATTGAAAGTGATGTGGCGTGAAGTTAATGAGCATGCTGAAAAATGCTCCAGAGACGGAGATGGGAAAGGGCGGAAATGTGTGAGTTATACAGTGAGTGTGTGTTAGTTCCCATGAGACGCATACAGCACATTTTCCCACTTTGCCGCAGTCGTAAAGTAAACAAAAACCCATAATGAAATGGTCACATTTTCATTAAAAATTTAAAAATTATTTTCAAAGTCTAATGATTATGGCTTTTGGAATCTTTTTCGGCTTTAAAGTTTCATCGCCCGCCACCAACAGTGGAATATCGAAGTTTTTAAGCAATAAAAACAACGTGAACCAAAACAATGGCCGTAGATTAACGTACAGACGGTATCGTTGAAAGAATTGAAAAGCATTTTATGGCGAATTTTGAACATCCGATCTTAGCATTCGATAGCATCATTTTGGCATAAAACAAGGCTCACTCATATCTGATATCGATTATATCCATTTACCCGTTCAAACTCATTTGTGGTCTATGAATAAACAAAACTAAGGGAAAATCATTTGATATAGCGGCATTTCACACCGAGTTGCGTGTCGAATTTGTCCGTAGTATAAAGTTTTATACCAACAAGCCTTTGCAATAATATACAACACGTTGAACTGTGTTCGTATGGATGCGTGTGTGTGTGTTTGAAGTGCTAGCAATCAAAACACAGGAAGTATCTAATCAAATCAACAAAACATCTGCCATTAGCGTTGAGCTTCGATTACATTTTACTCTCATAAAATCGGTACGCTTCACATACTGTGCTCGTCGTGCTGTGTGTCGACAACAGCCCCGTTTTACCGTACTCCAGCGTGCTTTTTTTCATTGTCTATCTGAATCCTGAATGAATGGTTTAAGGAACAGTTTCGATGCCGAGAGTAATTGTATTCGGATTGTATGCATTAAGTTAGCACTAAGCGGCCTGTTTACAGAAGCGTTTAATGTTTCAAAGTGAAATGCTGCGTGGTTTTAATATTTATGTATGCTTGTGGCCAACACTGAGACGTATTTCTATGAAATTTGAGACCAACCCCATTGTTTTTGACTTGAATGTGATTTCTCTACTAAAGTATTGTGCAAAAATCACCTATGATTCAAAAAAGGATTCGAAATAATATTATACTCTTTCATTTATTGAATTCAAAACAATTTAAAATCATGAAATTTTTCGCAGTTTTTTCTGAAAACATCAAGAATTTCACAATGGAAGTACGAAGTTACGGATGTTACTGGCTTTATCTTATGGACGGAAATCGAGTTACAGTTGATGCACTGGCGCAACGTGTAACTCAGCAAGCGAAAAGCGAGCGAGTGAACGATAGAGGGGGGGGGGGAAGAGATAAAGATAGAGTACGACGGATTGAGAGACCAACTTTTGGCACTCTTAAAACTTTTGGGATGAACAAAAAAAAACGAAAAAATTACATATGCGATGCGAAAGTAGGTCAACGACTATGGCTATGGCGATGGAGAAAATGCTTCTTGTGCTAATGCTGTTGCTTTTGCTGTTGCTCCAATTCCATTTGACTCGTTGTGCAGACTATGGTGGTCAAAGCGGGCAATGTTTTCGGAACAGAACAGAATAACTTTTTACTTCCCAACAATTTTTATTTGTCGACTTTTTCGGGGTGCCAAACAAAATGTGAAGTTTTAAATTCAAATTCGTCGTTATCTTACGATTTATCAGATCGGTTATGCATTGACCCAAAGTGCTTATTTTGTGCTTTCTGTTTTTTTTATCGTACAATTTGTCTCTTTTCTCATTTCCAACTCACAGACTGAAACGGTGTTTTCGTGAGAAAAAAAAATTTCGTCCCTCGTCTTTTTTGGTCTTTTTATCAGGTCTTTCTTTCATTTTTATCGTTATTTGCTACTGATTTCACATTTCCAATCGAAACTTTTGAACTCCAATCTATTTATCAGCTTAATTCAATTCCATTCACGTCCATATACTGACGCACTTAATTAAATGAAACATTTTCCTCTCTTAACAAACGATTAATTAAATGGTCAAGTAGAAGTGTTCCATATCATATCACTTGACATGCTTAATAACAAATTTCGATAAAATGTTTATGTTTTTAGTTTGCTTCAACTTCCGATAGTTTTCATAACGAATTTCTGACACATCGGTTTGTCCACAGTGTTCATTGAGGCGAGACGTATAAAAAACAATTACGTGTACGTGGAATATTGATTTGTGGCATTGGGATAGACATTTTTCATAAAATCCGTTGAAACTTGTTGTGCTTCGTAAACGAGACGAAGAGAAAGGGAATGTCTCTAGCATTTCCAACCATATGACGATCATAAATAATAGTATAGCGAGGTAAGAGGTGTATACATTGATGAAATAAACACAGTTGTTTGATGTCTCTTGATGTGCAATACTCTTTATTCAGTTTACTTGTCGAAGGTTGTGTTGTGACTGAGTGGATGCGCATGACGTCGCGACCAATTCGGCTAATGCCGTAATTAGCGCAACGTCGTTGCATGTATAGTCGGACAGTGCATGCATGTGTGTATGATTTACATAGGTGGCTATAATAGATTATGATTATGACTGAGTACACACCTAAATCTGACATTTCAAAATTGGATGATAACGGTTAATAAACCGTCAAATAATTGATATCGTACGATTGTTTAGTGACTAATGTAACTAGAAAGTAGTGAAATTTTTCGTTCGTTTATTGCTAGATGTTAATCAACTCGCGTATTAGTGTCATCGGCTACTAGTTTACATATTCCATATTTTAGTGTGTATGAATACCGGTTTCATGGAGTTTATAGCCAAACTATAACTGAAATATTGACATTTTCACTATAAACGAACGTTTGCCGTAAAACTTCTGTTTATTTTCATACTCTTGCTAGTCGTTCATCATACATTGTGTGTCGAATAAATGGAAAGACACACTTATAACGAAAAGTTTCCATCTCATGCTCATGAATATTAGATGCGTTCTTTTCATTCACATCCGTGATTTTCCAACGTTGGCAACACCATTCGGATGAAGCTACGCCAAGTTTTTCTCCATTGATTTCGGTGGAGAAATCTCCTTGTCGCACACTTTAAATGGAGACACCATGACGATACCATGTTACAAAAGCTCTGCGGAAAATGGAAAACACGCTATACGTTCATTTATGCCAAAATATAAATCGAATAAGGAGATACGGTAAATTGTTAGCACCTCGTTTCGTTTAACTTGTCGTTTTGCTGGATGAATAATTCAAACAGTTGGATCGAATAAGCAAATTTAATTATGCGACTTCTGAATCATCATTCACTTGGGATCGCAATGAATAAGCGCCATGTACTCTCTTCCTATTTGCAACCGTTTTTCTTTCATTTTCTCTTCTACTTCTCATTAAAGGAGACATTCTTTGTCATCTTCTCCGGATAAGATAGTAGAAAAAAAATGGAAAATATTCTTTTTGCTGCTTCACCACGTCTATATCTGTCCGTAAGGAACAGAACGAATTCGTTCTCTCTTTCTCTCTTTCAAGTTCTCTTACTTTCTCACTCGCCTCGCGCACGCACGCACAAATTAAATGAGACTGTTGTTCAGGATAAGTAATAAATAAGGTGTTTATTTCTAACATTAATTCACAT
>NW_022601570.1:0-3797 GCF_009176505.1 Sitodiplosis mosellana | reverse complement strand
CCGATGTTGGTTTTTCCGATGTTGGTTTTTCCGATGTTGGTTTTTCCAATGTTGTGTTTGTCCAAAATAGTAGGGAATCAACATACGGCATAAGCAAGAACTTAACATCATCTATAATTTTAATAGAAACAGTCCCGTTCAAACAAATGCAAATTAAAATAAATTTCAGAATTGTTCGCGACGTTCTTACCATCGACATTTATTGCTTTACACGTCACAATCGTTGCAAATGAAATATGCAATAAAAGCGCACCATACCATACAAGTTTCAACATATTTCTGATGAACAGCTATTCAAATTTGAAAATTCAACCGAGAAACACTGAGGAAATATAATGACTATCCAGAATATTTAATTTTCAACTAACGTCTTTGAAATATAAAGCCACAGCAAAAATAAATTTCCATCGATTTATATAAGTGAGTGCATTTGATATGCTTTGCGGAATTAACTCTTTTAGCTTTCCTAATCAATAGAATGCAAAATAATGTCACAATCGCCAGTGCAGAACAATAACAAAACAAAGTAAAACACGAATGTATATACGTACATATTTCAGAAAATTCTTTATTTGGAAAAATTAGCGTTTCAATTTGTGCGAACTGGATAGAATTTTGTTGTTATAAAACCCGTTAACAGTGGATTCGTGGGCAAGTAATTGAATTTTTTTATCGATTTTATTCATAGTTTTTTATTTACGGTCGATTTATGTGCATCGCGATAAGATTTGTTCCGTCTTTCGAACGAAAAAATTCCAATTTTAATGACCTCTTCAAGTCTTTAGCAGATATTGGCTCTCAAAGCGTTTTCCAACTCTGGAAAAGAAAATTTCGCCTTCCCCTTGAAAATGAGATCAATCGAAAAAACCCCTCTGAAATTCATCTCTGGCTACGCCGCTGGTGCAGATATTTGGCTACTACTACGCTATCAGCAGCATCTTTCAAATTCAAACATTTGAAATGACAACCATTCTAAACAACTCTGTGCCGAACGAACTGAATAAACATCTTACAAGAATTCGATTTGTATATTGATTTCGTTTTGGGCGCGTGAATTAGGAAGAAACAGCAGAACCGACACATCTCTTCCATCTCACACAACACAACAGACTCATTCGCTACTGTGGTTTGGTGTTGTATTTGTTTGCTTTGTTGTTGGCAATGACGATATTGAAATCAATGGCATGGATGATGTTGCCAAACGTGAGCGAAAATTCTGGTGGGACATACCAGATAACAACATCGGCCAATTCACAAATGGGAAGAACTGGTTCAAGAGCATCGCATTCTGGATTTCCCTCCAGCGGAAAATTGATGATTTCAACACTTGCGAGGAATATCGTAAAGTACGCCGATGCCAACGCGAAGAGTTTCAAGAGCTGAAACGATGCCGACGTCGAAATCACCGTCCGTGCACTTGCCAGCAGCCGACAGACCGAGGCCAACATGAGTACATCGAGAAAGGGCCTCCGAGAGTGAAAAATCTGGCAGTGATTCCCATTTGCAGTTTCACTCGTACCCACTACCCGTTGGACAATAAGACATTGTACTCTTTGTTGTGTGCACTGAAAGTCGCACCGAAAAATCAAGGCAAATACAACGAAATCAACATCACACGCGAAGAGTTCATAAAACAAAAGGAGTTGTATTGGAACGAATTCTTCGATATGCGGAAAATCTATCGGCTCGGTCGCAGTAGAAAAAAGTTCCGTTTCCGAATTCTCTCAAATGGACAGGCCGTATCTCTACAATTTAATGTTGACAAAACGAAAATGAGCAACATGGAATCGGACAAAAAGGCCATTGTTCAAAACTACAAAAAGTTTGTCAATGAAGGTGGAACTGATCCGGGTGTGAATACGTGGAACGCTACAACGGTACATAACATCGAAACTGGCAAAGAGGTAAACAATATGCGTGCATTGTTCATATGATAATCCAAAGTTATGCCATTGTCATTGTCATTTTTATCTAAACGGTTTTCTTTGTTCTGTTTTGTTTCGTTTCTTAGACGAACTACACGATCAGCAGCAAACAGTATCATTACTGGACGAAGCAAACGGTTCAAAATCGACAAGGGGAAGCGGTCAGCGCCTGTCCGAGCTCCTCCGGCGCCCCGGTGCAAAAAATCAAAATGCGCCCCTTCAATTTTTTTCATGAATTTTTGAAGTAAAAAAACTGGATTTTGAAGTTTATTTGTAGTTTACTTATAGAAACGAATAATAATAAATTCACATTATGTTTTCATATATGATAAAAATAATGAGCTGAAAAATCTAATCTATAGGAAATGAGATTATATATCGTTTTTTGGCAAAATATAAAACTTTAATTAATCTAATGGTTGTTTTCTGGCTTCTTTCGACGCAAACTCGTCAATAACATCGTCATATTCAATCGCATTTGCAGTTTCATGCTCAATGGAAATTATTGCTAAATCGTTCAACCTGTCTTGAGTCATTGAATTTCGCAAATAATTTTCAACGATTTTGAGCTTTGAAAACGAACGCTCGCTAGTTGCAATAGAGACCGGACTCGTGAGTAGAATACGATATGCAATGACAGCATTGGGAACGGAATTTTCCATGTTCAACTTCATAATTGAATTTAAAATGTCAATGACGTGGACAACGTTCTCGTGCTGTGTCAAAGTTACAACAAAGCTGAGTTCACAAAACAGGTCATCACCATCAATGTCCGATTGTCTGTCACATGTAAGAGCATGTTCAAGCTCCTTGCAAGATTTCAACAAATTCCCATTTTGTTTATTCTCTTCAAACCGTTCAAAATCATACAAAAATGAGATGGGTACTAGTACGCTAGGAATTTTCATTAAAACTGACGATTTCGTGAAAATCATTGATATTCAGAAAATATGATCACAATTCGGTGAATCCGTTCGTAAGAACTGGAGTATCTTAAATCGGTGAATAAAGATATTGGGTGAAGAAAATGTACTCAAGCAATTTATTTTTCATTTGAAATTTAATATATCATTTGATTGCAAAACTTGTATTGGACATCGTAATTAATTCTCGTATGATGCACGTTATACGATGATTTGTTCAAGGTCTTAATTCGCATACAAAATATTCACGGCCACTGTTGCAATACCAGTCATTCCATTGGCCCTTATAATTAATCTCTAGGCAATGTTGAGTCTCGCCATCTTTCTCTAATTTATTAGGTTGACCAGGGTACCAGTTAGTATACCCACGTTCAATCGATACTCCAGTTGTCCTCCAAAGGTAATCTGTCATTCCTATGTTATGAGCATATACCCAAAGTGGTAAATCTGAAACTGAGTTCAAGGGTTAAAGGCACAAATATTAAAATAAAAGTAGCGCTTGTGGGAACCAAATTTCCGTTAATTTTTCAAAGAATAGTTGAAATATAAACAAACGCTATCAACCTACGACCAATTCGTTTCATGTGTGCCACAAGAGCGTCGTCCTCCTCTTTCGACTTAATAACAGCAAAACCCAAGTTTTGATTTCTACAGTACTCGTCTGCTTGATGCCAATTGAGCTGCGAATATTTCATACGAAAATTAAAGCGGTCGATATATTGGAGTCAGCGCCTGTCCAACCGCCGGTGCAGCCGGCATTTGAATAAATGCATGCGCACCGAAGGCGCTCGAATGCTAAATTTTGGAACGATTCAAAAATATAGCGCGCAAACGTGAATTTTTATCGAGATTTTCATGAAATAAGCGAGAGATGTAGTCGAAAGGGCGCCAAAAATGAAGAAAATGTTCAAGTTTTGGTGCGCTTTCACTGGACTATATTCAAGTGTCG
>NW_022601569.1:0-1013 GCF_009176505.1 Sitodiplosis mosellana | reverse complement strand
AAGGGGTGGTTTTTTGGGGATGACTTGTTCGGCAAAATTGTGTATCTTGACAAGATCTACAACTTTTTCAAACACACTTTTCAGAAATGTTCAGTCGTTTAGAAGTTATGGCCTCCGGTTGCCAACTTTGAGCCCCCCTAAAACCACCCCCGGGAAAATCGCAACGAAAAGAAATATTGTTTCGGAGTTTTTGAAGGATGCCCTATCGAACGCATATGATCATTTGTAAAAAAATTTATTGAAAATGAGGGACTTTTACTGGTCAGTCTTCTGAGAATTGTTGTTAAAACTGAATTCACAGTGAGTTCTAATTATGAATCGAATGATCATCTGTTTCGGCTCATTCGAAGCGCTTTAAAGCGAATTTTATATGAATGTCCGAGAATGAAAACGCAACTTCTATTCACAACACATATAAGTGAAACAAAAATAAAAAATTTCTTGAAATGAAACGACACAATCGATTTTTTTACACTTGTTGTTACACTTACTACATACCGATGTTACACTTTAAAAAAATCTTTTTTGTTGTTACACTTTGAAAAAATTCGATTGTGTTGTTTCATTTCAATAAATTTTTTTATTTTTGTTTCACTTATATGTGTTGTGAATAGAAGTTGCGTTTTCATTCTCGGACATTCATATAAAATTCGCTTTAAAGCGCTTCGAATGAGCCGAAACAGATGATCATTCGATTCATAATTAGAACTCACTGTGAATTCAGTTTTAACAACAATTCTCAGAAGACTGACCAGTAAAAGTCCCTCATTTTCAATAAATTTTTTTACAAATGATCATATGCGTTCGATAGGGCATCCTTCAAAAACTCCGAAACAATATTTCTTTTCGTTGCGATTTTCCCGGGGGTGGTTTTAGGGGGGCTCAAAGTTGGCAACCGGAGGCCATAACTTCTAAACGACTGAACATTTCTGAAAAGTGTGTTTGAAAAAGTTGTAGATCTTGTCAAGATACACAATTTTGCCGAACAAGTCATCCCCAAAAAACCACCCCTT
>NW_022601568.1:0-1739 GCF_009176505.1 Sitodiplosis mosellana | reverse complement strand
CAATGTGAGAACACTTAGATTGCCGCATACAATGGCACAAACAATTGTACATGAAAACTTCGTAATTGTTATAATTTGTAGTTGCTTCTTCTTTTTCCATCGTGTTTAATTCTCTCGATCTCTTTCTGTTTGAGCATATTTTTTTTTGTTCTTCGGCTTTATGCGCGTTTTCTCTCTCTTTTTTCTCTTTATTATACGTATGTATATTAAAAATTCCCCGCCCCAAAACAGTGATACACACAATAAACACGTTGAACCTACAGCGAAACAAACAATAACACGGAGAGAGAAAGAGAGACAAAAAACGAACGTATGGAATAAATAACACGGAAAGAAAGAAAAAAAAATCGTAGCGGCAACAGCAACAAATGTCGTTGTTATTTTTTTCTTTCTTTCCGTGTTATTTATTCCATACGTTCGTTTTTTGTCTCTCTTTCTCTCTCCGTGTTATTGTTTGTTTCGCTGTAGGTTCAACGTGTTTATTGTGTGTATCACTGTTTTGGGGCGGGGAATTTTTAATATACATACGTATAATAAAGAGAAAAAAGAGAGAGAAAACGCGCATAAAGCCGAAGAACAAAAAAAATATGCTCAAACAGAAAGAGATCGAGAGAATTAAACACGATGGAAAAAGAAGAAGCAACTACAAATTATAACAATTACGAAGTTTTCATGTACAATTGTTTGTGCCATTGTATGCGGCAATCTAAGTGTTCTCACATTGTGCGTTTGATTTTTTTTTTCTGTCATTATCAATGGAGTAGATAAATAAGTAAATAGACAAATCAACAACGAGTCAGACATCGACGACAGAAATGAATCAACAAACAAACGCGCACCGCACACACAGAGACAGACACATCAATGCGCCATGCCTGCATAATGAATACGTAATTTGTGTGTTTATTAACTTTATCAATCGTCGAGAGTGAATCATCATCGGAGCAGCGGCGACAAAGATGGCCAATATACGTGGTTAAAACCCATTGTAAATGAGTGTTTACAGTACAAACAAAACCAAAAACTGAATTCACATTTGCGCGAGTGTGAGGCAGGCGATGATGCACTATTCGCCCGTTAAAATTCCGTTGGAATATGCTGGTACATTGCGCAAAATTAATTGAATAGAGAGAGTGATCTATTAACAGATTGGCCTTTTAACTCCTGAACTGGGTTGAATATTTTTGTCTCGTGTATATAACATTTATTAGCTGTGTGTTTGCGTTGTAAGCGCGCAATATTCCAGTTCAGGAGTTAAAAGGCCAATCTGTTAATAGATCACTCTCTCTATTCAATTAATTTTGCGCAATGTACCAGCATATTCCAACGGAATTTTAACGGGCGAATAGTGCATCATCGCCTGCCTCACACTCGCGCAAATGTGAATTCAGTTTTTGGTTTTGTTTGTACTGTAAACACTCATTTACAATGGGTTTTAACCACGTATATTGGCCATCTTTGTCGCCGCTGCTCCGATGATGATTCACTCTCGACGATTGATAAAGTTAATAAACACACAAATTACGTATTCATTATGCAGGCATGGCGCATTGATGTGTCTGTCTCTGTGTGTGCGGTGCGCGTTTGTTTGTTGATTCATTTCTGTCGTCGATGTCTGACTCGTTGTTGATTTGTCTATTTACTTATTTATCTACTCCATTGATAATGACAGAAAAAAAAAAATCAAACGCACAATGTGAGAACACTTAGATTGCCGCATACAATGGCACAAACAATTG
>NW_022601567.1:0-1740 GCF_009176505.1 Sitodiplosis mosellana | reverse complement strand
CAATGTGAGAACACTTAGATTGCCGCATACAATGGCACAAACAATTGTACATGAAAACTTCGTAATTGTTATAATTTGTAGTTGCTTCTTCTTTTTCCATCGTGTTTAATTCTCTCGATCTCTTTCTGTTTGAGCATATTTTTTTTTGTTCTTCGGCTTTATGCGCGTTTTCTCTCTCTTTTTTCTCTTTATTATACGTATGTTTGATTAAAAATTCCCCGCCCCAAAACAGTGATACACACAATAAACACGTTGAACCTACAGCGAAACAAACAATAACACGGAGAGAGAAAGAGAGACAAAAAACGAACGTATGGAATAAATAACACGGAAAGAAAGAAAAAAAAATCGTAGCGGCAACAGCAACAAATGTCGTTGTTATTTTTTTCTTTCTTTCCGTGTTATTTATTCCATACGTTCGTTTTTTGTCTCTCTTTCTCTCTCCGTGTTATTGTTTGTTTCGCTGTAGGTTCAACGTGTTTATTGTGTGTATCACTGTTTTGGGGCGGGGAATTTTTAATATACATACGTATAATAAAGAGAAAAAAGAGAGAGAAAACGCGCATAAAGCCGAAGAACAAAAAAAATATGCTCAAACAGAAAGAGATCGAGAGAATTAAACACGATGGAAAAAGAAGAAGCAACTACAAATTATAACAATTACGAAGTTTTCATGTACAATTGTTTGTGCCATTGTATGCGGCAATCTAAGTGTTCTCACATTGTGCGTTTGATTTTTTTTTTCTGTCATTATCAATGGAGTAGATAAATAAGTAAATAGACAAATCAACAACGAGTCAGACATCGACGACAGAAATGAATCAACAAACAAACGCGCACCGCACACACAGAGACAGACACATCAATGCGCCATGCCTGCATAATGAATACGTAATTTGTGTGTTTATTAACTTTATCAATCGTCGAGAGTGAATCATCATCGGAGCAGCGGCGACAAAGATGGCCAATATACGTGGTTAAAACCCATTGTAAATGAGTGTTTACAGTACAAACAAAACCAAAAACTGAATTCACATTTGCGCGAGTGTGAGGCAGGCGATGATGCACTATTCGCCCGTTAAAATTCCGTTGGAATATGCTGGTACATTGCGCAAAATTAATTGAATAGAGAGAGTGATCTATTAACAGATTGGCCTTTTAACTCCTGAACTGGGTTGAATATTTTTGTCTCGTGTATATAACATTTATTAGCTGTGTGTTTGCGTTGTAAGCGCGCAATATTCCAGTTCAGGAGTTAAAAGGCCAATCTGTTAATAGATCACTCTCTCTATTCAATTAATTTTGCGCAATGTACCAGCATATTCCAACGGAATTTTAACGGGCGAATAGTGCATCATCGCCTGCCTCACACTCGCGCAAATGTGAATTCAGTTTTTGGTTTTGTTTGTACTGTAAACACTCATTTACAATGGGTTTTAACCACGTATATTGGCCATCTTTGTCGCCGCTGCTCCGATGATGATTCACTCTCGACGATTGATAAAGTTAATAAACACACAAATTACGTATTCATTATGCAGGCATGGCGCATTGATGTGTCTGTCTCTGTGTGTGCGGTGCGCGTTTGTTTGTTGATTCATTTCTGTCGTCGATGTCTGACTCGTTGTTGATTTGTCTATTTACTTATTTATCTACTCCATTGATAATGACAGAAAAAAAAAAATCAAACGCACAATGTGAGAACACTTAGATTGCCGCATACAATGGCACAAACAATTG
>NW_022601566.1:0-3391 GCF_009176505.1 Sitodiplosis mosellana | reverse complement strand
TTTTAATCAAAAGTACTCTAATATTAGAATGGAAATTCCTGTGTATGAATTTATCGACGTCTTCTTTTATCAATACACAGAGTGAAGACCCTATTATTTCTTTCGCTCAATTTTTATCATAGTCATTTTTGTTTTGAGACAAATCATTGATTTTGTTCTACCAGAGTTACCGCTAAACCCTTTCGATCAAACGAAAATTGTTTGACAGTTCGATGGTGTGCCGTGATAGCGTATAGAGGCTGTCTCGATTTGAACCGATTCAATGCGGTCATCTTCGGTTGCACTCCGTATGAACTGTCAAAATTACCGCTTAACAAAGGGATAGTTGAACATTTCGTTTGAAAGCAACATTCGCACAATTTTTCAGTCATTTTACAAACTGCTCGACGGATTTTTGAAGAAATTTCACTTTCCGCACATTATTCAAGTTAAAAACATCAATTCTACGAAATAAATACGAAAACCGCACCAGAAAAATTTAGTGATCAGCTCATTTATGTCCAAATTTCGTTCAGTTGCGAAATAAGACGCAATAAGACATTCATTCATTTTTTTTATTCATATACACATAGATTTAAGGATGAAAATGTAAAAAAAAACAACTATAATTGGCCTTCGGGCAGCATCTATATGTTTTCTGAACAAATACCGAATCAAATAAAGAAATAAATAATAATAAGACGAATCAATCTGCTTTGTGTGTGTGCAATAAAGACAGCTAACATCAAACATTCGACGCCATTGACAGCCGCTGAGTCAGCATTTCACTTTCTCGGAAAAGAGACTTGGTATGAATTATTTTATTCTGAATTGATTGATTCAGATTGATTTTCAAATGGAAACTTTGCAACAATCAAATCTATTAATCCAAGTATTCTAATCGGTATTCCACATTTGATATCATTTTTAATTGTTAGGATTACACTTGTGTGTGCGGCATCATTCGTTTTCCTCGCAACCGAAAACCCACACCAGATTAAAATGGATCCACGAAACGTCGAAGGTGAACTGGCAAAAGGAATGAACGAAGCACAGCAAAACATGGACATTGAATGAACAACCACCGCAAATCTTCAAACTGAACGTCGATTGCTTCGAAAAAGTGTTTGACTATCTGTCAATCGATGATCTACACTCTTTTGGGCAAACGTGTAAACGGATGCAACGGGTTGCAGGCAATTTTTATAAGCAACAATTTTCCGAAAATATTTTCACGTATAATTGGGAAGATGTGGGTTTTCGTGAATATACCGGGACCCTATCAATTGTATGTGATAAACTCAATTTGGCCGACCTGGATTGGAATGTATACAAATCAGTTAAGAGAATCTATTTCGATGGAGCTAATTTGGACCAAATCAAAATGATGCCCAAGGAATTCCTAAATCAAATCGAAGATATTTTCTTGTTTTTGTGTGAAGCGAATGAACCATTTTACGAAAGTGTTCTTGGACGATTCCCGAATGTAAGAAGCTTGACAATTCTATACCGTGATTTTGATGATAAATGGGTCAGCCGAACGTACCCGAAACTGGAGCATTTCACATGGTTTACTGAGAACCATGCAAGTGCTGCCAAATTCCAAACGTTTTTGCGGCAAAACCCAGATATTCATTCGTTATCAACGCAGTTACATTTGCTTTTGCCGAACGAAACCGCGATGATGGAGCTCAAATTGGACGAATTGCGTATTTTCACGTATTCGCTACAACAGAATGACTGCGAATTCCTAAATATGCTACATGCCAAGGGCGTATACAAACGATTACATATTAGCACCGAAGCAAATCAAACGGTTGTCGACAGACTGAGCTCATTGAAGTCCCTCGTTCGATTCAATGCATATGATATTGAAGAAATGGTCGATTTGTCATCACTTGTGAACTTAAAAGTGCTAAAATTCAATTCAAGAGACATCGGAAATTGCGCGAAAGAAATTGGGCGAGAATCTCAACCAAGCCATCGATCCAGTTGCGATGAACCGTGAACGTGAAAAGCTATTAGCCAAAACGTTGTACGTTAGCAAAGTGACGATTTACATCCCGCAATCGAATTACCTGGCAACAAAGTGGAAAACAACGGAGATCGACCTGAAGCTGATCGAAATTAAACGGATTCAATCGCTTGATTCATTGGAATTACTGTTCTTCTGATGTCTTGATCGATTTCGAACAATGCGTGATTAAGTTTACTGATAAAATAAACGACTGCAATAAATTTTCATAACTAAAATAAGGACCTTCTCATTCAAATAAATCAAATAATAATGAAAGCCTATTTTTTGTCATATGAAAAACGCTAAATAAATGCAAATGAAGCGAACCGAGTTTATGTTGGATTTGTGTAGTTCGATATTTTTATTAGAATAATTTTGATGTGGATTTTTATTTCTAGATATTATTATCATTTTCAGTTGCTATGGCTCATTTGTTATCTAATCATTCAGTGTAACAGTTTCAAGAACTTGAAATTTTCAGTTAATTAGTCTAATTTTAATCAAAGTAAAAGCGGTACAATGCCAACACTTTCTGTAGAAATGAGCTTTGCACCCAATTTACAAACCATTTTCAGTGTAAATAGTGAATCTTCTTGACAACTACAATGAAAAACCATCACTAATTTCTTGTTCAGAACACAATGCATTTATGACCTTTCTATTCTCCATGACTCAAAGTGTCAACAAATAGACTGTATCCATTTCAGAGCAATAAAAACAACAGCTTGACGTTGTTTCATTTCATCATAGTTTTCTCTGGAGAAATCTTCTTTTTCAAACCAATGTTTGTGCAGTAAATGTCTTTTGTCGTACAAATTTTCTGTTTGCGAAATTATTATCTTGGATATTTGGAATCAGAGACATGTGTCCACAGAAAAGAGGTTTATATTTGTCAACGACCATATCATGTAAAAAGCACCAGTTCTCGTCCGATCACTGAAGTTAAGCTGCATTGAGCATGGTTAGTACTTGAATGGGTGACCGTCTGGGAACACCATGTGTCGTTGGCACTTTTTTATTTGCTTTTTCCCTCCTCATATGAATTATTTTGAGATTTTATTCGTATTCACCACCACGATTTAAATAATTTCTTCTCACTGAATTATGTAGATGTTCCATCATCATGACGAAAAAGACTATTTCAGCTTGAACTGAATTTAGTATTTGAGCATTTCTATCACTCACGTCAATGCTTTTATCTAAAAAAAAAATCTAAAATGTGAAATTTTATTTGAAATCCAGATGAATTAAATGAATGAATCATACTAAATTTTGTATGTCGTTGATATCAAAATAATTTCCCAATTTTTTTTTTAAATGAATGTCGAAAAATTTTACAAATAAAAATGAACGAAGAATAAAAAAGGAAAAGTGCCAACGACACATGGTGTTCCC
>NW_022601565.1:0-1411 GCF_009176505.1 Sitodiplosis mosellana | reverse complement strand
ATTTGGTGAAGCATCACCAGGAAAGGCATCCAAGTAACCTGTTTGTGGTTGCGGATAGAATGAACGCAAAGAAGTGTGGAATGTGTCACTTCAAAGATGGTGACTTGATCGAGCATTTCAAGTTGGAGCATAGTCTGAACTCGACACCAAAGCTCTTCAACCCAATCTACTATTCAGAAGAAAAAATTTCCGAGCTCTTGACCATCAACGTGTCGAAGAAACATCAATGTGGCAAATGCGACGAAGTATTCGAGACACAAGATGAAATTGGTGACCATTTCAAAGCGGCACACGACAGTCAAGTAGTTGAATCAAAAGAAATCGATGACAACCGTACCACTCCAGATCACATGATTTGTGGCTATTGCCACAAAAAGGTTGATGCCACTCGATATATCGACCATCTTTCGGAGCACATATTTAGTTTCCGTTGCACTGTGTGCCCGTATCAATCAGGCGACCTATGGGAAATTGCATTCCACGAGAAAATCGTCCACGACATCGACTCCTTGAGCTACCATTGCTCGATCTTTCCAGGTTGGATGAAGAAGAAACTTCTCGGTACACATATGGTGTACGCGAATGGATTGGTACTCCAAGCATACAATGTACTTGAAACGAAGTACGATGACAGCAACTTGTTGGATACGTTTATTCAAGGATTCTTGAATGTGAACAAAGAACGAGCTAAGCAATTGATCGACGCTCATGAAAAACGTGGCAATTCAAATGAGTCAACCAGTGAAGAAAATTGGAACCGAGTTCCGAATGGAACGAATTGGAATAAGATTGCAAATTCGAAAGAGGTTACAAATCGATCATTCACCTGTGATCCAACCATATTGAATGAAGAAACCAACCGAGTCAATAGATCGGTTGAAGGGTGGATGCATGAAATGCAGAACAAACAGAAAAAGTATCGGTTTGAATTGGGTGCAAATCAAAATGATACGGTTGCAAGTGAGCAGTTGAATATACCAGCGTTTCGGACCGAAACAATTTCAACAAATGAACGGTCGCCGAACGATGAGCTAACTAAGCAACAAAAATTGGCGAAGAACGTGTATGTACAAGGAATTTGGTGCGATATGGAAATCAGTGATCGACATGAAATCTTTCAAAAAATATGTAAGCTGATGGGGGTGAACATATCTCGTGGTAGTATTCAGTCAATCGATCAATACGAGAAGGGGATGGTTGTGAAATTGCATCGCTTGGACATAAAACAATTGATTGTGAACGAAGCGGCCGAAAAATCTCTTTGGTCAAGTGCATTGTCCAAATTGGCTAAGGACAAGAGACCATGGAAAATTCGCCTATGCGATCACATGACCTCTTTCTACTCGAAATTGTGGTATACTGCATTAAATTTGAAAAAACAATGTCGTTTGCATTCATTCAAGTTGACCGA
>NW_022601564.1:0-2851 GCF_009176505.1 Sitodiplosis mosellana | reverse complement strand
GACAATTCCATCATCGTTGAGGCAAATCATGAAGAACGCGAAGACTCACACGGCTACATCTCCAGAAAATTCACACGTCGCTACGAATTGCCGGAAGAATTCAAAGCCAAGGACGTCGTTTCTTCGATCTCATCTGATGGCATTCTCTCGATCAAATGTCCGAAATCCGAACCAGCTATCGAAGGAAACGTGCGACACGTTCAAATCCAACAAACCGGACCGGCTCGTTTGAATGTCGCCAACAAGGAAGAGAAGAAGTCTGTTAAGGATCTACCGAAATCAAAATAAATATCATTCCTTTCGTAAACCTAAATTCATCATCATTAAATCTAGGGGCGAGACACGAATTCTATTAGTGTCTAGTTACAATCAATTTTATATATATTTTTCCTATCATCGTTTAATAATGTTCTAATTTTACTCATTTAGGTTTCGTGTCTCTCCCTTAGCATTAAATATATCTATTGACTAAGTTTCAACATTTTCAAACAATATCATTTGGCTTCTAAGTTATGATGAGTAGTAAACAAAATTAAATAAGTTTTATTACGCTCAAAGTTTTGTGGAACAAACTCAAAAAGCAATAAAGCCAACTACTTTTATTTGATGAAAACATAAAAAAAACGTCTTTTATTTCAAAAAATGGTCGGTTGCTTGGAATTTAAATTGTTGTTGTCTGAACTTTATCGGGTTTAGTTATAATATTAAACGGTCGATTTTTTTTTGTTGAAATGACAAACAAAGTACAGATAAACCTTAGCACTAGCAATCTGTGCCATTTTTCATCAGGCGTCTCCACTCGCATTGAGTTTGTATTGTGAATGTTAAGGTGCGTGCAACGCCCTTCAATGTAAAAAACAATACAAGTGGAGATGATACACGAGATTTATCTGTACTTTAGGAATGCAAATTTGAAGAGGTAAGAGAATTTCATAATAAGCCTGTAAAAGAATAGCAAACAAAACATCAGCTGTTCTAACGCATACAAAACAATATAAATTTATGTGGAATGAAATACATGTCAAGCTGTCACTTTCTCACGTAAATACATTGACGTTTCACGCAAACACGTTGTTGGCATGAGATCATCATCATGTTTATGACAGTTGCAATAGCTGGTCGAGAATAAGTGTATGTAAACAAATAGTTGTTCTTTATTTTCAACAAATTATTATTTTGTTTTTTCCACAGAATTCCAACATGGATAATCTGCCGATTACGAAAAGGATGCGAACTAATCCTCCGATTGTGGAGCAAACAGCTGAAATCTTTACCCTAAATATCGATTGCCTGGAAAACATCTTCGATTATCTTGAATTGCAAGACGTGTGTACAATTGGCATGACATGCAAACGCATGCAACAAGTGGCCGGCAAATACTTTCAACAGTTTTACCCGATGCATCGAGTTATGATTGGTCGAGATGAGCAGGGCGATATAGTGGAGAGCATGGCTAAAGAAACGAGTAGCTACCATCTCAATAACTCCAGTCGTGCTGAGCGGCATGTACAAGGTCATTATGATGAGAGTATACCAGGTGAACAAGATAGCTATCCCACAAACTTTGGCCGTTTTGCTGAGGATTTGGAAGTGTTTGGCAGTGATATTGAAGTGCTACGTTATGCGGTGGAAAATATGGACAAAAGCTTGAAATCGATCTCACTACGCGACTTCACGGAATACTCGCCAATTCACGACGAATACGTAGCAAAACTGGTACAAAACGTTGAGTGTCTCACATTTGCTGGTGCTTGTGATTGCAATAATTACAAAGAGGAAGAAATTGAAACGAAATATGGAGACGATAGGATTTGCTACGACGATATCTTGAAACATTGCAACAAATTGAAATGCCTACAGTTTTCGTGCGATTGGAATTTCAACATACGGGGAAAGTATCCACAAATAGAGCATTTGATCATAAAGCATCCATTCGAAGACGAGTATATTGTGAATGACTTTGATATGAGTAAATTAAAGACATTCCTCGAACAAAACTTGCATATAAAAAAGCTGAGCATAATTGCTGAGCAGCCTGCAGCGGTATTTCTGTTGGATTTGTTAAGACATATTGACCTCAAACTGGATGAGTTGAGCGCGGTTTACGACCGTGTTGGCGATGCAAATGGGTATGATACATATACAGAGAGTGAGTTTTTTCACGAAATGTTGAACAATTTGTACGAACAAGACAAATACAAGGAATTGGAATTGAATGTTAGTGACCGTGCTTTTTTTGAGCTCAATATCAGCATTCAAAATGTATTGGAGATAACTAAAATTGAAATTTTCTTCAATGAAAAAGATGAAGCACTTGATTTTATGAAATCTAACATCGATGACTACGGAGATGCAGCTGGATGGGCTTTATCCGATGAAGATCTTTTCAAGAGGAGAGCGAATTATATTAAAATTCCATCCAGCTTGAAGTATTTACGTTTGAAAGGTTCTATTTGTGCCATCGATGCAGCAACTTTATCCGAAGGAGAGAATGCACTCGAGTATTTGCGTCTCGATGGAGAGATTGAAAGCGGTGTGCTTGATATATTTGCGTCTCATTCACCAACATTGAAAGAAATAATTTACAAGAACGATCGTTTCGATGTCAACGAATTGAAATTGGCGACCATCAATAAGAATAGAGGAAATTTACAAAATGCACAGAAACTCAAGATTTATTTACCGGAAAAACACTTTTTGCAACTGAAATGGAGCACAATCGAACTGGAATATAAATTCGTTGAAGTAAAGCGTTTGAACGAGTGGTGTATGAAAAGTCCGATCATTGATATCATGCGGCGCCACGGAGGAGAACACATACGCTATTCTAGATACTTTTACTAGTTTTTAC
>NW_022601563.1:0-4847 GCF_009176505.1 Sitodiplosis mosellana | reverse complement strand
GTTTCAAATGATTTTATGTATTGTCTTTCAATTTCCCTCGATTCATTATGTAATGCATCCAATCTAATCATGTATTTACCAATGATACCAATGTCATTAGTCCAATTTCTAATTTTTGTGTCAAATACCGTAAAATTAGGCATTATCAATATGTAATTGATTTCAGCTATCGTATAATCTCTATGATATTCAACAAAATCTACTGCTCTGAATGTGTCACAATTCTCATTGTAAAATAACTCCGTACTTGATGTCAAATTATGAATTGATGTATCGTTTTCACATTCAATTCTCAATGATAATGGATGTAGAATGTAACAATAAGATGAATAAGGTGAAATATTCACTATATAGTTCTTATTTCGCATTACCCTATACTGGCAATCATCTGATATATGATTTTCTTTAATGATTGAATGGATACATTGATCGTCATGTTCCATCATTTCAATCGCCAAACTGTTACAAAATGTCCAATTATGGAGTCTAGAGCATTGCTTTAAGCTCTCTTCTGTTAAAGTTACAATATTTGTGCCATTTTTAAAATATTGACTTGAGTTCAGATTCAAAATCATCGTTTCATCTCCATTCTTGAAAGGTACTGGTATAATCTCTATCAAATTAAATCTTTTTCCTGATAATATTGGTATATGAATTCTAACTTGTATATGTGTGTCATTCTTTTCACTTTTCATTTTTGAAATGTGAATCAAATCTAACATTTCCACTTCTGGTAATGTCAAATTTCCTGTCAAATTTTTACTGATTTTAGATACATAATCGCTAAATTGATCTACACCAACTACGTTCAAAAATGCTGTTTTTAAATGATCATTCATCAATCCCTCGAAATTAGCTGTATCTCTCAAATTACTCGATAATAATACCGATGCTACATCAAGCATATACATATATTTATCGTATTTCTCTCTTTTAACCCTTCTCAATTCATTTTCTTTCCTTGTTTCATTCAACCAAACTTTCTGTGCTTCTATCTCTTTCCGACTAAATTCTACTTGCTTTAAAAAAGCATTTCTTCTAGCTTTCTCCTGATCAGCAAATTGCTTCATTTCCATAATACTATCATATGCAAAATAACCAAATCCCACTGGAATCATTAATTGAGCTGTCTTAGTTGCTATGCTCGATATCGTTCTTTTGCTTCTTTTCTTCTTTGCTTGATTAAATTTACGTTATTATTTACTGTATCTAAACTATTTCTGTAAGATTGTACGAAAAATTCGCAATCTTTCTCTTCATCTAATTCATTACAAATATTTGATAATTCTTCCGTTACATTTTGTAAGAGCAACGCGTTTTCAAAATAAGTACGCAAATCTATATCGAATCTTAAAGTACTTTCATACTCGAAAAATGATAACATTCCCGCGTCTTTAAGTATGAAACTTCGCTCCGTTTGCCTGGTTGATGAGAATAATCCAAGCAAAATTAACAAAATTGCATCGAAAGAAGTCATTTTGACTGTAAAAAATGAAAATAATTATTGTCAAATTGGAAAAATTCATCTCGTAACTCGTATAACTGATTATGTAACGTTCCTAGCATGTAAAAAATCTACAAAAGCAACTATCACGCCTAGCTCTCAAAAATGATAGAAATTCTGTATTATGCAATTCCATTGATAATTCGCAATAATCTATTTTCTCAATTAATTTTTCCTTAAAATCATTAAATAAATCATTGTCAATGTCTGCTCTCATCCTGTCTGTTATCATATCTGATCTTATTTTTAAAACTTCCAAAAATTCATCCCAAATATTCAATTTTTTTAATGGTAATGGATCCATTAAATATTTTTTGCATGCTTTATATGCATTCCAATAATGTGTAAAAGGTGATAATGGATTTTTCTTCGCGTACTGATCTAAATAATATCGACCTCTCTCATTATCTGCAATACCACGCATTCTACTTATGCAAAGATCTGCAATATCTTTACAATTATAGCAGCGCATCTGCAAACAAAACGGATTCACTATAAGTTCGTGTTTCAAATATGGGTGCAAGTATAATTATTGCAATCTAATGTTTATCTACTGATTATCTAAAAATTGTTTTTATGAAGCCTATTCACGTGATATGAATTTTTGTCTGTCAATATTGATTAAAAAGTCAAAATTTTCTATTATTTAGTCTACTTTGTATTTTGTATGCATAAACATCTTCCCATCTTTGATCTCAAATATTCATTAAATCCGTCACGATAATGTTCCATCGTAATCGTGATTTCTGCTAGAATTTCTTTTACCATTTTCATTACTTCATCTGCAAATAAAATTCATTTGCATCAGTTTTGTTATATATACATCCGTTCTGAAATGCCCTTCTATTAATTAAATCATTTCTTCCTCTAAACTCAATTCTCTTATAGTTTCATTGAAAATTTCTATTTTAAACTGATTTCAACCGAATAATTGCTCATTTTATCTCAACATTTTATTCATTCATACATTCATTTCATTTCACCCCATTGACATTACTTCCCAAAACAAGGTTATTTCATTAAATTTATACCTCTTATCGGTATATCCTTCATCAATTCTTAATAATTCCAATATCATATTGAATTTTCATTCAAAACAATCAGAATATCATCCATTCTTTATTCTGTGCTAAATCATTCATTTTTACTCTTTTTTTTTAAAAACAGTTCTTGGAAATAAACACACATTCAATTCCTGAAACGGTATTGCTCAGTTCTCTATCTAATGCTTCTTCGTAACATGCTATACAGATGTTAGTTATTACTTTTACATGAAAAGCAAAAACCCTTGAGAATTCGTGTAAAGCGGATAACACAAAAAATGTCCGCAACAAATGCATTGTTGTAAGTGTGCAACAGGTACCACACTTCAATCATTCACATTACCATTCTTCTTTATTCTTTATGTAAGTGAACGCAACTGTTGTGACAATAAATGGCTTGTCTAGACATATATGCATGACACACTCGCCCAACATCAAAAAGAAGACGCCACACTTTTTGTCGCAGCGCACAACATTATCGCATTAGCCCTTGTCCCAGTTCGTTTACGCATATATCTTATTATGTATCGGCCTAATGCGACCCACCATTTTTCCTTTAGCAGGTATGTACAACATATGTGTTATTGAAATGCAACCGCCTCCCTTGCAGGTATATGCATGTATTAGTGACCAAATTGTTTCTAATGCCTGTTTCTTAAGCAGGTAATTAGGTTCTATTTATCTATGTGTATAAATATGATCCATTTACGCACCCAAGACAAACTTCTGAAAACAAAACCAATTATTCTGGCATCAGTTTTCAGTCAACGATCAGTTAGTAAACATCGTTTCTCATTTCAAAGTTATTCTGCTCAAATTAAAATCAACACTTGAAAAATTGTATTTTTCCACATTTTTAAGTAAATTCCACTACAAGTTTGGTGTTATATTTGTTGATTTTCAAATTAACGTTAATTTCTTCGTCATTATCCATTCATTATATGTGACAATTTAAAATTCATCGATCCATTCAGACTATAACTCTGCGAAAAACTGCTTTTATCTTTGAAAAAGATAAAACCGAGTCATTTTCCAAAGTGAAAAATTATATCTCACAGTCACTAATCGTTGTGATTGTGACAGTGAATCAAATCAACACTTCAGTTATCCAAAACACAACCTTTCGTACTTTAAAAAGTGAGTTATTTTTCAAACATTTGTAATTGAAAAAAAACAATCTGTCATTAATTTGTGTTCGTTATATCAACAAAAACTTGAAGATTACGGTGCTACCAAACAATTTCGGAAAAAACAATCGCATCAAAAATAAAAAAGGTAGAGTCTACGACCCAAAATGGTGTTCCCGATTGAAAAAAGTTTTGTTCCACTACTATTTCCCAAAAATATCCGAAAATTGTTAAATCAAAGAGTGATTCAAAAATATTAACTACAAAAGTAATTCGACGACCAAAATCATTCATTAAAATATTCAGTCAACACCAAAACTTCGTGAAAAAACTGTGGAACATACATCAAATTGTGTCAAAAAAATTGATCAAAAGGTAAGTTCTTTTCTCCCCCTTTTTTTCGTTTAAGGAAATTAGAAAACACGTGATTATACAAAAAAAAATTTAATTCGTTTTAATTCACATTGTTTTCCTTTCCGTTTACCAATCTTTCAAATCCTGTATCATGCCCAACTCATTTTTCTGTAAATTTCGAAAAGTTTGCGATCTCAAGAACATTCTGTGTCTTCTTATCCTTGAATTTGCTTTTTCTTTTCGTTATTCCACGTGTGAAACTAGCATAAAGTGCCTTTCAATTTACAACAAAATTGTTCACCTATTTATTTCGAAATTTTAAGAAAAAAAATATTTTTGTGTTTCAGCTGAAATTCGTTCTCAGAAAAATCATACGAATTCCACGCGCAACACAAAAAATTTCCCCGATTCTAATCGCAGTATTAAACATACATTCTACTCTTTTGTGCCCATTACTCAAAACAAATTACGCACAAAAACTATCTATTAGTTACTCCGAATTTAAGCACGGTACATTCTGATTATACGCCCGGTACGGAACGCATTTATCGATTTTTCCTGACTTTTAAGCCCGGCTCAGTTCGAAAATACCTCTTTCAAAAACTATATATTGCATTTACAATATATCATCTCGGTACGTTTTAAAATTACGCCCGGTACAAGATACATTTATCTTGATTGTTTGAAAAATCATCCCGGTACACTTCAAATTTACGCCCGGTACGAAACCATATTTTTTGATTTTTTGAATTTACGCCCGGCACGTTTCAACTTTACGCCCGGTACGAAGCCATATTTTTTTGATTTTTGAATTTACGC
>NW_022601562.1:0-2796 GCF_009176505.1 Sitodiplosis mosellana | reverse complement strand
CCATACACATAAGGCTTGTAATACATTATAGCATAAAAAATAGCCAGGAGTTCAAGTTCGATGATGGGCTTGTTTCTTTCTGATTTGTTGAATGCTCGCGAAGCGAAACTTATTGGTCTCTCTGTCCCGTCGTCTTGAATTTGACTAAGAACTGCACCACATCCCTTGATGCATGCATCTACCGTTAGGATGAAATCCTTTGAAAAATCTGGGTAAGCTAATAAAGTTGGTGAAACTAGTGCTTCTTTGATTGCCGTGAAGGCTTCTTTACTTTCTTTGCCCCAGCGAAAAACTGTCGACTTTTTTGTTAAATGATTAAGAGGTTGGGCCAAAATGGCAAAATTCTTTATAAATTTACGGTAGAAATTTGCGAACGCCACGAACCGTTTGACTGCTTCTTTGTCGTTCGGTTCAGGATAATCGTGCATTGTTGTAAGTTTCGAGCTATCAGGTAGGATGCCATTTTCTGTGCACCTATGCCCCAGAAAGACTACTTCCCTTCTGAAAAAACTACACTTATATGGGTTAAGTTTCAGATTATATTTTCTCAATGTCTCAAATACTTTGTGTAGGTTTTTTAAATGGTGTGATTCGGAGCAACCAATCACTATTATGTCGTCAATGTAAAGGAAAGCGGTCCCCGCCGGAATACCGCTAAAGGCAATATTCATCATTCTTGCGAATGAATTGGGACTTACATTCAGCCCAAATGGAACAACTTTCCAGCGAAAACTGCCCTTTGAGGTTGAAAAACTCGTGAGATCTCGAGATTCTTCCGAAATCGGAATTTGATGGAATCCCGAGAATAAATCTACTACACTAAAATGTCTTGCCCTACCGAGGCTGTCCAAAATATCCTCAATACGAGGTAACGGATATTTATCGGCGACCAATTTCTTGTTTACCAGACGATAATCGATACAAAGTCTATATTCCTTCTTTCCACTCGTAGACTTCTTTGGCACAAGGAGAACAGGGCTATTATATTCAGCCGCGCTTGGCTCAATTAGGTCGTTTTTTACCAATTTTTCCACTTGTGTCTCAATTTCCTCCCTCTGACTGAATGGTAATCGATAGTTTTTAACATAAACAGGAGTATCGTCTTTCATTTTGAATTTCTGTTTATAAAAATTATTTACGGTCATCGTATCCGTTTTGAGAGAAAAAATATCATCGAATTCTTTGCATAATGGTAAAATTTTAGCTCGGTAGTGCTCAGGTGTATTTTTGGCAATTTCAGTCAATAATGTACTTGTTCTTTCTTTGTTTCTTTTTATTTCATCCGCTGTATACGGGATATAATCATCTAAACTTTCCGTTTCAAATTCATTCAGCTTTAGAATTTGCACCTTAGAAGTTGTATTTATCATTCTAACTAGTGGATTTTTTGTATTAACGATCGTTCTCGCTAACATTACTCCATCTACCAATTGCTGAGAATTCACTAGTCGCGTTTCTCCATCACATTCTTTCAATTTTATTTCTCTAACAACTTCACACCTAGGTGGTATCATAATAGTATCTGAATCGGGACCACTTTGTAGTGGAATTTCAATATCTTCACCATCATGGGTAAATGTGAGTGTCATAGAATCATAGCTGATGGTGCACCGATGATATTTTAAGAAATCTTTTCCAATAATGCCATCCGCACCGATGTTAAAACTATTGGGAACGATGTGGAAAATTTGAGGAATGTGTGTGTCATTGTGTATTATGTCGGCCTCAAGTGTGCCAAGGGATTCTATTAAACCATCAGTCACCCCTCTGATGTCAATAATATCGTCGCTATCTATTTCACTTAAATCGCAGACAAATTTTTCTTTTAAAATAGAAATGTCTGACTCGGTGTCGACCAAAAATACATTTTCATTCTTTGTAATTGACGTGGCTAGTATTATGAAATCGGAATAGTTTAGGTTCAAAGCGTGAATTTTCTTTTCTAATCGTCGGCCTCTCCCATGGTGCGCTGGGAGGCCGTTGCGTTTTCCACATGTCTGACGTTTCGACCGCGGTTGTTGTTGTTGTTGTTTTGACGACGATCACCATTATTTTGATTATTGTTGTTGCGATTTGCATTGTTGTCATTTTGGTAACGTCCACGATTTTGATTACGATTGTACGAATCTCGATTTCGATTATTCTGGTTACGATCACGACCATTGTCGTTTCGATTGCCGTTTCGATGATCACCTCTCCAATTACCATCTCGTCGACCACGTCGATTCTGACTACGAAACGCGAGAACTTGGGCCTCTTGTCTTGTTGTGTTTGACTCAACTATAAACTTGGCAACAACTTCCTTCGGATTGTCGAATTTGCATGAGGTCAAAACTGATTTAACCGTAACATTGTTCGTATTCGCACGACACAACTGCACCGTTTTCTTGACTGTCATTTCCTCAGCTTTTTCCAGAGGGATACTTTCTTTCACGAGGGCTCTGCGGAACGCATCCGCCAGCTCCTCCACTTTCGTTGAAAATTCATGAAGATTACTACGATCAGCTCGTAAAGTCATCATTCTACCCTCAATAACATCACTAGATTCGCATTTAATTTTTGATTTGAGTGCGTCAACTATATCATCAATTGAATTTGGATTAGTTGGGACAATTTCACACGCTATGCCCTCCAACTTAGCCAACACAAACTTTTTTAACGATGTCAACATCTCACGCGAATCTTCAGCCAAATCTTTTAGCAAATCAATTGTGGCTAAGAATGGTTGAAGCGCATTGGGGTCACCATTATAATTCTTTCTTATGTGAGCTGCCATAAGAGACAGATATGCCGCTT
>NW_022601561.1:0-2577 GCF_009176505.1 Sitodiplosis mosellana | reverse complement strand
AGTTCGAGTTCGATGATGGGCTTATTTCTTTCCGATTTGTTGAATGCTCGCGAAGCGAAACTTATTGGTCTCTCTGTTCCGTCGTCTTGAATTTGACTAAGAACTGCACCACATCCCTTGATGCATGCATCTACCGTTAGGATGAAATCCTTTGAAAAATCTGGGTAAGCTAATAAAGTTGGTGAAACTAGAGCTTCTTTGATTGCCGTGAAGGCTTCTTTACTTTCTTTGCCCCAGCGAAAAACTGTCGACTTTTTTGTTAAATGATTAAGAGGTTGGGCCAAAATGGCAAAATTCTTTATAAATTTACGGTAGAAATTCGCAAACGCCACGAACCGTTTGACTGCTTCTTTGTCGTTCGGTTCAGGATAATCGTGCATTGTTGTAAGTTTCGAGCTATCAGGTAAGATGCCACTTTCTGTGCACCTATGCCCCAGAAAGACTACTTCTTTTCTGAAAAAACTACACTTGTATGGGTTAAGTTTCAGATTGTATTTTCTCAATGTCTCAAATACTTTGCGTAAGTTTTTTAAATGGTGTGATTCAGAGCAACCAATCACTATTATGTCGTCAATGTAAAGGAAAGCGATGCCCGCCGGAATACCGCTAAAGGCAATATTCATCATTCTTGCGAATGAATTGGGACTTACATTCAGCCCAAATGGAACAACTTTCCAGCGAAAACTGCCCTTTGAGGTTGAAAAACTTGTGAGATCTCGAGATTCTTCCGAAATCGGAATTTGATGGAATCCCGAAAATAAATCTACTACACTGAAATGTCTTGCCCTACCGAGGCTGTCCAAAATATCTTCAATGCGAGGTAACGGATATTTATCGGCGACCAATTTCTTGTTTACTAGACGATAATCAATGCAAAGTCTGTATTCCTTCTTTTCACTCGTAGACTTCTTTGGCACAAGGAGAACAGGACTATTATATTCAGCCGCACTTGGCTCAATTAGGTCGTTTTTTGCCAATTTTTCCACTTGTGTCTCAATTTCCTCCCTCTGACTGAATGGTAATCGATAGTTTTTGACATAAACAGGAGTATCGTCTTTCATTTTGAATTTCTGTTTATAAAAGTTATTTATGGTCATCGTATCCGTTTTGAGAGAAAAAATATCATCGAATTCTTTGCATAATGGTAAAATTTTAGCTCGGTAGTGCTCAGGTGTATTTTTGGCAATTTCAGTTAATAATGTACTTGTTCTTTCTTTGTTTCTTTTTATTTCATCCGCTGTATACGGGATATAATCATCTAAACTTTCCGTTTCAAATTCATTCAGCTTTAGAATTTGCACCTTAAAAGTTGTATTTATCATTCTAACTAGTGGATTTTTCGTATTAACGATCGTTCTCGCTAACATTACTCCATCTACCAATTGCTGAGAATTCACTAGTCGCGTTTCTCCATCACATTCTTTCAATTTTATTTCTCTAACGACTTCACACCTAGGTGGTATCATAATAGTATCTGAATCGGGACCACTTTGTAGTGGAATTTCAATATCTTCACCATCATGGGTAAATGTGAGTGTCATAGAGTCATAGCTGATGGTGCACCGATGATATTTTAAGAAATCTTTTCCGATAATGCCATCTGCACCGATGTTAAAACTATTGGGAACGATGTGGAAAATTTGAGGAATGTGTGTGTCATTGTGTATTATGTCGGCCTCAAGTGTGCCAAGGGATTCTATTAAACCATCAGTCACCCCTCTGATGTCAATAATATCGTCACTATCTATTTCACTTAAATCGCTGACAAATTTTTCTTTTAAAATAGAAATGTCTGACTCGGTGTCGACCAAAAATACATTTTCATTCTTTGTAATTGACGTGGCTAGTATTATGAAATCGGAATAGTTTAGGTTCAAAGCGTGAATTTTCTTTTCTAATCGTCGGCCTCTCCCATGGTGCGCTGGGAGGCCGTCGCGTTTTCCACATGTCTGACGTTTCGACCACGGTTGTTGTTGTTGTTTTGACGACGATCACCATTATTTTGATTATTGTTGTTGCGATTGGCATTGTTGTCATTTTGGTAACGTCCACGATTTTGATTACGATTGTAAGAATCTCGATTTCGATTATTCTGGTTTCGATCACGACCATTGTCGTTTCGATTGCCGTTTCGGTGATCACCTCTCCAATTACCATCTCGTCGACCACGTCGATTCTGACTACGAAATGCGAGAACTTGAGCCTCTTGTCTTGTTGTGTTTGACTCGACGATAAACTTGGCAACAACCTCCTTCGGATTGTCGAATTTGCATGAGGTCAAAACTGATTTAACCGTAACATTGTTCGTATTCGCACGACACAACTGCACCGTTTTCTTGACTGTCATTTCTTCAGCTTTTTCCAAAGGAATACTTTCTTTCACGAGGGCTTTGCGGAACGCATCCGCCAGCTCCTCAACTTTCGTTGAAAATTCATGAAGATTGCTACGATCAGCTCGTAAAGTCATCATTCTACCCTCAATAACATCACTAGATTCGCATTTAATTTTTGATTTGAGCGCATCAACTATATCATCAATTGAATTTGGATTAGTTGGGACAATTTCACACGCTATGC
>NW_022601560.1:0-2834 GCF_009176505.1 Sitodiplosis mosellana | reverse complement strand
TCATTACGTATTGCAAATCCAATAGCCACCACCAAATACAAAAAAAACCCATTTGTAATTTCAGCAAATAAATTTGTATCTAACAAAAAAACATAATAACTAATAACTAACGAAATAATAAAACAAAAATTCATGGAAAAGAAGTCACACACTCACACATATTTACTTATCCACAGACAACAACAAAAAACAACAACTAAATGTAAAACTTAACTTAAATGAATGTAGGCATAGATTCTGCTTCGGTGAATAGTATGTAACTAATTGGTATTGGTCAAAAATGGTGTTCGCATTCCGCGTAAATCGTGGTGTTGTTGTGCTTTCCGGTCGTCCAAAATGTTTCATCGGATTCGTTTCCTCAACATTTGATCAGTATTATTTCCAAAAACCAAACCAACGTTCATAAAAATTATACAATTCGAATGTGATGCAAATGCGCACAATTGGCAAACGGTTCACACGGCATGCGATCAACTACCAATATTTTCAAAATTCTATGTATATTTCACATACATACACCACGAACAACAACAAAACACAAGAGATTTAACAAAAAAAAACATACAGTAAATGAGAAAAGTATAATTTAACAAAAGAAACTGTTTCAAGTGAAAAACCTTTATGTTTAATACATGTTGAAACTTAACAAACAATTGCTAAGTACTAAAAACAAAAACTGAATGAATAATATTTTAGGAGTTGAAAACTAAAACCAATAAAAATTCAAAAAAAAAATTCTACAATAATTTGGCAATGAGTTATTTCTTATTTCTACAGGACATTCGATCAAGTGCTTTGAATGCAACAGCAACATTGATATTCGATGCGCTCTACCATATCCACCGTCTGAATTTGTTGTGAACTGTGATATTGTGTCAGCCAATACAAATTTGACGTACAATTATTGCCGGAAGATTTCGCAAGTGATTCGAATTGGCGTTAATGAATGTAAATAACATTGATGCATTTCAAAATTTGATTCTTGAAAGATTCAAACTTGGCGGCAAAACTCTTCAAAATTGGTTCTCATATTCAAAAGCGGACAGATTTTCAATTGTCCTAAATTTGAAAGGAAAATTAAGAGCAAAAAATTAAAATTTCTTTCCAGTGGAGCCCGACAGCCGAGTCATTCGTGAATGTGGCAGTAATATAACCGAAGTTCGTGCCGAATGCTATACTCGCCATGGCGTGTCTGCACATCAACAGATTTGCGAATGTGATATCAGCTACTGTAACGGTGTTGAGCCAGTTCGTAAATCAAATCATGTTCTTCTCATCGTGTTCCTTGTGCTGGTAATTTTAAAACCATTGGTGGTTCCGGTCACGGGCCGAGCCTAAAAAATCCTAACGACAATAATGATCGTTCATCAAGAGTGAATGTGTAGAAAACAAAAAACCGTTTATTCAATATTTCATTTATATGGTTAAACAAGTAAGCGTTGAAAATTTCGCCTTATTATTCTATCAAAAAGTTTTTTGTCTCAATCAGGCAATAGAGATTAAAATAGGATTTGTTTGTCAGGTTGTTTTTTTTTGTTTGAAGAGTCTTTCCACAAAGCACAGCGTGGATTCTATTTTTCAATTAAACTTCCAATACAATTTGATCAATGTAGAAGTTACTAGGTCAATTCCCCTTTATTAGGCCGGTTCAAATTTGTGTTGCCTTTTGAAAATACTAATGATAATGTGTCAAAACCAATTTTAGAGGTCAGTCAATAAAATACTATTCGTGGATGACATGCACTCTTCATGGCAATATTAAAAAATAACAAATAAAAGTTTAGCTATAGAAACACACATTTAAAATATATCAAAAAGTTATTAAAATATTAAAATGGTTTTTGAACGGAAACTGTTCTGAACTGTGTAACAATTTTACTGTTGCTTATAATTCGAATAAAGTACACTTAGACTGGTTTTCGTTTGTTTTGTGGGGTAATAATGCGTCGTGGTGGCTTCGAAATCAAATGTGTTCCTTTTGCATGCGGAGTGGCACCGATTGAGGCCATCCGGCGAGTCATTGGGCTTTGGATTGCTGGCGATGGTGTGTTTCGACTGATGCGACTACATGCGGTAATAATCAGTAGGCTTTTGTCAAGATTGATCGGAGTCTTTTTGATGGGTGTATGGCGCTGTGCTCTGAGCTGTTGTCTACGATGCACACCGCTTATGGACGCCTTGCTGCGGCGTGGACTATTTGATGCCGCATGTGATTGATTCAATCGATTACGGACACTTGGTTCCAAAGTCGGTTTGTTTTCTTGATCACTTTGCTGGCTCGTTGTGCTCTGTGAGTCGTTTCTATTCGTTCGGGTAATAATTTTCGTGTTTGGTTGATCGGTTACGAGTCCATCGAACAGCTTTGCCTTGGCCATTACCATACCAGCATTTTGACTACGAAGACGTGCAATTGATGCTCGTCCAGCAACCTGTTGCTGTTCCTGTTCCCAAAGCGGCGTGAAAACATTGCGATTGGCCAGAACGGAATGCGGAGTTTTCGCTGGTGTTTTCTTGACCAATGGCAATCGTGGTGGAAGCATTGGCGTTTTTGTTGTGTCAGTCACCGTTGTATTGGTGTTAGTTGAACGGGGTGTATTTGAATTGGTCGGTTGATTTGTTGGTGTCACATCAAAATTCATATTCAGACGTTTCCGAGCTGGTTTAACCTTTGTTGTTGATGCCTTTATGCTATTTTTCGATGTGTTCAGCGTATTCTCTTCGGTCATAGTAGGCGTTTGAATGCCATTACCAAAGAATGCATTGGCACACATCCATTGCTCATTCTTCAAATCGTTGTTGCATAAGTCATTTTTCTTCAGTTCTTCAGTAAAATT
>NW_022601559.1:0-1811 GCF_009176505.1 Sitodiplosis mosellana | reverse complement strand
GCTCATTCTGTCTCTCTTTTCTTTTTGAGTCTCTGTCTTCCGTTTGCTGTGTATTCGCGCTATTCGGAGAGACATTGCCTGGCTCTCAACTGTTCACTTAAACAAAAACTGTTCGCAATATATGTAATTGTTGGCGATGTTATTGTTGTTGTTTAATGATGGGATGTTGTGTGTACTCTTCTGTTACTGTTTTTTACTCTGCTTCCACAAACAGACGTACACACCGACACACCGAAGATGAACGAAAAGAAAAAAAGTACAACACACCACACCACACCAAACCGAATCCGCCACGATGAAGATGACGAAAGAAGAAAACCAGAATAAAAAGGTATACACTCTATTCGAAGTAACAGCAACAACAACAAAAATCACACACACCACATTTGGCCATTTTTATGAGTTCATTTCTACACTTCGTCGTTTCTTTTTTCGTTTTCTCTGCTTGTTTCGTATCACGTTTCGCTCAAGTAACAACCGTATTCGAAATTCGCAAAACCACACATCGAAAATATTACTCAAAATGTACGACAAACAAAAATGCTTTGTTGTCCTCTGCTGCTCACTCTTGCGCTTACTCGCTGTCTCTCAATCACTGAACTATTTTGTGGTTTCGATAAACTGACATTCATTAACATTTGAATTGAATTGGCCGGTTTTTTTCTCTCTCGCCAAAACTGTCAATCGTGTAAAAAGCAACAACACCCAGTCTCTCATTCAGTCAGTCGAACCTTGCCTCATGTGGGAAATGCCACTGACCGATAATATTGGCAAACATGAGCGAGAGAGAGTGTCAGAGAAAGAGATGAAACAACAACGAAAACAGCAAAACAGCAAAACATATAACCGCACTGAAGTAATTAAATTATCCAGCCGATCGAAATGTTTCGCATATTGCATATTTGTGCATTACCTCAATATTGCGGGTATAAAACTCATAGCCCGTCCAAATGTATTCAGTGCGGTTATATGTTTTGCTGTTTTGCTGTTTTCGTTGTTGTTTCATCTCTTTCTCTGACACTCTCTCTCGCTCATGTTTGCCAATATTATCGGTCAGTGGCATTTCCCACATGAGGCAAGGTTCGACTGACTGAATGAGAGACTGGGTGTTGTTGCTTTTTACACGATTGACAGTTTTGGCGAGAGAGAAAAAAACCGGCCAATTCAATTCAAATGTTAATGAATGTCAGTTTATCGAAACCACAAAATAGTTCAGTGATTGAGAGACAGCGAGTAAGCGCAAGAGTGAGCAGCAGAGGACAACAAAGCATTTTTGTTTGTCGTACATTTTGAGTAATATTTTCGATGTGTGGTTTTGCGAATTTCGAATACGGTTGTTACTTGAGCGAAACGTGATACGAAACAAGCAGAGAAAACGAAAAAAGAAACGACGAAGTGTAGAAATGAACTCATAAAAATGGCCAAATGTGGTGTGTGTGATTTTTGTTGTTGTTGCTGTTACTTCGAATAGAGTGTATACCTTTTTATTCTGGTTTTCTTCTTTCGTCATCTTCATCGTGGCGGATTCGGTTTGGTGTGGTGTGGTGTGTTGTACTTTTTTTCTTTTCGTTCATCTTCGGTGTGTCGGTGTGTACGTCTGTTTGTGGAAGCAGAGTAAAAAACAGTAACAGAAGAGTACACACAACATCCCATCATTAAACAACAACAATAACATCGCCAACAATTACATATATTGCGAACAGTTTTTGTTTAAGTGAACAGTTGAGAGCCAGGCAATGTCTCTCCGAATAGCGCGAATACACAGCAAACGGAAGACAGAGACTCAAAAAGAAAAGAGAGACAGAATGAGC
>NW_022601558.1:0-1230 GCF_009176505.1 Sitodiplosis mosellana | reverse complement strand
GATTATCAAAAAATGAAACGCAACCATGATGATTTTTGATATCGATTTTCGTATGATCAGACAGTTTGATTTTATCAGGCGAGAGAATAATATCATAAGCTCCGTAATTACTCGACCAAACATAAAAAAGCAAAAAGTTTCAAGTTCAAATTTAAAAATCTTGATAATATAATAAAAAAGAACGATCACGAAGAGTGTTAAAAGTCCCGTTATTTTTTTTCATCAATTCATTTTTGTGTGGATTAAAATCATAGTTCGAGAATAACAACCTCCAGCGTGGAAATTATTTTGAGTTTTTTTGTGAAAACAATAAAATTTAATATATTTTCATCAAAACGCGTTGATTAATCGTTGAAAAATGTGCAATTATTGGTTGAGATCAGCTGCGAGACGTCTACGCGAAAATTCTGATTATGTTGATATCATCGATATTTCAAGCGACGAAGAAGAAATCATCAGCGTTTCGAGTGATGAAGACACCGCTTCGTTCAATGATGATTTTGAATATGAAACGATCATAATAGACGACGACGATGATTCACGCGGTCCTTCTCCTCCAAACAATCTGAATGTTTACTGGGGGTGGGATACCGACGAAGAAGATTATCCCGATTTAACAAATGAAGTTAATCAAATTCTAGCAAGTCTTGCCGTCAACGACAACAACGATCGCATTACATTTGATTGTGATTTGAACGCGGTCATCAGAAATGAAAGACAAGAACAATTTAATACAAACGGTGAAGACAGTATGATGTTTGATGCTGGTGACGAAATCGAGTTGTTGCTTCAAGTAGACAATGAAAACGTGATGATCCTTCAACCTGAAGATGAAATATGGTTGCGTCAACAACTCGAGGCAATGAATTTGGAAAGTTATCAAAACGTGCAGACAGTGGAAGAATCGACCATACCACCGTTCAATTTTGATACCGATTTCTTTTAGTTTGAAACTGAAAAACGAAAATGGTTTAAACAACCGATATCAGTTTTTAAGAGAAAAAATAAAATTTTCTATGACTAATGCATAATGCTTCAAGTACGGGAGACATATCACATAACACATACAAATCGTAAAATAGTTTCTTTTTTTCTGTGAAGTGGTCAGAACAGACAGTTGAAATCGTTTTTATTTTTCTGTAGACGATGCAAAATTCATATACATATGAAATGTTTTTATGTGTCTTTGGCGTTTGGGAAATTCAGAATATTGTTTGTGACCACACCGGA
>NW_022601557.1:0-1063 GCF_009176505.1 Sitodiplosis mosellana | reverse complement strand
ATACAACAATCAACTATGTTCAGTGATCTTCTTATTTATTTTTCATGCAAACGAACAATAATTTGTTTGTGTATAATGATTTAACACAATCGTATCAAAATAATATTTTTAAATCAACTTGATTCTTTTCTATATTCTAATTTACTGGTATACCTTTCTCTCCAAACATTGATTATCACCAAAAAAATGAGACGTACTATGTACAGAAGTTTGAAAATTCAATCGTTTTTATAGTTTTATGATCAAAGTTTGTTTATGCAATTCTCTTTGAACATAAAATAATTGTTCAATTTGCTTAAATATGTAGGTGTGATCCTCAATTTTGAAAAATAAATAGCTGGAATTTTAACGCAAATAGCTAAGTTAATAGTTAATTCAGCTTGAATTTTGAAAATACCCATTTATCAGAGCGAAATTTTATGTAGGTTTTCCCCCCATTTATCAATTTCATGTTCCCAATTGTTCTATGAATCGTTTAGAAGAAGCACCAGTCGCTTTAGTTGTCTCCTCTTTAGGTGCAAGTAACTGAAATTTTGTTGCTCTTTCTGAACCGCTGTTTGTTGATTGCTCTGACACGACTGTAAAATTCCGCTTTTGTAACCTGTTGTTCAATTTGGTTTTCATGTTGTTACAAAACACTTTACTTCAAAATCGGTATGACTGTCAAAGTCTTAAATGATCACTCTTGACGCTCTGATCTGAAATTATATATTTTAAACACGAAAATTGAATTATTCCATTGTTAGCAAACAAGTCAATCTATAATGTTATCTATTTTACAGATGTGTCATACGCATTTCGCAAATCCAAATAAATATTTTTATCAATAGTATATTCAAAAAATTCTTCAAATGATATTTGTTGATTGTTTTTTTTGTTCTCACGGCGCTATTCCGTTTGATTTCAATAAAAATTTCAATAGCTGATAAAGCTGTTTTCTAAATGAAAAGTCAATTAACTATAGTTACGATTATCAAAATAGCTGGAAAAGTTGAAATAGCTAACCATAGTAGCGTGTCTCATCATAAAAAATTCATGTTGGATGGTTTTTGAAATAGAGAAC
>NW_022601556.1:0-1600 GCF_009176505.1 Sitodiplosis mosellana | reverse complement strand
CTATACAAATGAAAATCTACAAGCAGTTTTCTTGAATGAATGCTATCCATTTCTTAACTTTCTCTATCATGGTGTTCTCTTTTTTTTAAATAAATATTGAGAAAGCAACGAAATGCGTCTTTCGATAAGCAATATACATATTTCATTGCACTAAAGACACAGCGATCACGCGTCCGGAATGCAGGCATTGTTTCCGCATGTTCGCTACGCATTAGATTTATGGTAAAGTTTGTGGTGACATGTGGTCATAATAAACAGTTCATTTCATTTCTTAGAACTAACGTACACACTTTTAGTCTACTCCTATGCATTTGCGACGCACGCAAACACTTACATATGTTATGTTTTTCTTTGTGTTGTTTTCGTTATAGTGTAACGTGTTGTGTGCGTATATATTTGAAAGATGTATCTAGGATGGAAGCATATATGTGTGTTGGATGCGCAAGAATCCGTGTGCAAGCGTACTCGCTAATTAAAAAAAATAAACATGTCTGTGTGAAACGGCTAAAATTTCATGAATTTTCTCTGTTGATCCGCGACGTCTTCAGCGTACTGCAATAGCGTTTTCGTATACGCAGTATACTGATTTATACGTCTACACATAGAATGTAACACGTGTGATGTGGGTGATTATGAACACTGGACATTTGAATGGATGAATTTATTGATGTCATAAAAACAGTTTATGACAATCCTGGGTTTTTTTTACCCCAACGTTAAAGATTGTCTGAAGTGTATGAGTACTGAATAGTATAATAAAAAAATATTTCGATTTGTCGTCTTCTGAACACACATAAAAAATAATGGTGTCAATGGTTACAAATGAAATAAAATTTTTCAGTTACCGCATTTATATTTTGAATATGATGCAACAATTTGAACATTATTGGTCTTTTTAGCAATCGGTTTTTTTGCCTGCATTTTTATTGGTGTTATCGCATAATCGAAAGCAATCCTTGAAATTCACAACGGAATTGATGCTCAAAAATTGGTGATAAATAAATATATATAGAACTAATGTATATAATACTGTATGCACGGTATGCACGGTCTATTTTTTTTTTATATGGTGTGAATGTTGTTGACTGAGAAGTGTTTATGGTAATTTTTAGAACGTTTAATACTAGATGACTTATCTGCCGTCCAAAATGTTTGACGCTAGGTCTCAAAAAATTTGTACATATTTTGTCTTTAGAAGGATCAAAATTCAAGTTCATTATGGATAAAGTAGATTTTTATCAACCATCTAATCAAAATGTTCACAAAGGTTGAATTTTGAATCATTTTTGATGCTGATATTGAAGCAACATTGCAGAATGTGTTGGGCAGATAGATCTATTACACAGAACCGTATCATTACACAACCACCCATTTAAATTAAGAGATCATAGAAATCAGTCAATTTTGTTAGCGCGTTTCTTGTTAGCGCTTTTCTCATGAGCGCATCACTGCAATAGATTTTAATGCTTAGTGTCTTTTGTCATCAATAAAACAACGAACGAATCCGCTGTTCTTCTTTTAATTACATTAGAATGCATCGGATTGGTTTTACACGACCGTTTGGTTCTTACTTAAAACCGAATCCGAAGTAATTTTGCTT
>NW_022601555.1:0-1239 GCF_009176505.1 Sitodiplosis mosellana | reverse complement strand
GGGAACGGCCACAGTGTACGTTTTCAAGGAACTTGATGAAAATAATACCCGGGTGTAAATTTTTGCTACTGAATTGCTACTAAAAAGCATTGATGAATCGGACAGTTTTGCTTCTTTTTTCTGAATTTCTTCTGAATCCAGCGAAGCACTTCTGAATGCTACTGAATTGCTTCAAAATCTTCTGAATCTACTGAAAATGAGTGATGGTCCACGGTCAGTAGCGGTTTTCGCGAAGCTGATAAGAGATAGTGGGTTGGTGTCTTCGGCAAAGTTGTAGTACTTGAGACCTTCTATCATTTTGCTGAAGATTGTTATCTGTTATCTCTTATCAGTTGGGCGCAAATCAAAAACACACGCGTATAGCAAGGTTTTTTTTCTTATCATTTTTCGCATTTTCCGCGACACTGATAGGAAATAACTGATAACAGTCTTCAGCAAAATGATAGAGGGTCTAAAGTACTACAACTTTGCCGAAGACACTAAACCTCTATCTGTTATCAGCATCGCGGAAATCATCACAGACCGAAGACCTTACTCATTTTCAGAAGATTCAGGAGATTTCGAAGCAATTCAGAAGCATTCAGAAGTGCTTCGCTAGATTCAAAAGAAATTCAGAAGGTTTCGAAGCACTTCTGAATGCTCCTGAATTGCTTCGTTTTCATCTGAATTTCTTCTAAATCCAGCGAAGCACTCCTGAATGCTACTGAATTGCTTCGAAATCTTCTGAATCTACTGAAAATGAGTAAGGTCTTCGGTCGGTGATGATTTCCGCGATGCTGATAACAGATAGAGGTTTAGTGTCTTTGACAAAGTTGTAGTTTTTTAGACCCTCTATCATTTTGCTGAAGACTGTAATCAGTTATTTCCTATCAGTGTCGCGAAAAACGCGGAAAATGATAAGAAAAAAACCTTGCTATACGCGTGTGTTTTTGATTTGCGCCCAACTGATAAGAGATAACAGATAACAATCTTCAGCAAAATGATAGAGGGTCTCGAGTACTACAACTTTGCCGAAGACACCAACCCACTATCTCTTATCAGCTTCGCGAAAACCGCTACTGACCGTGGACCATCACTCATTTTCAGTAGATTCAGAAGATTTTGAAGCAATTCAGTAGCATTCAGGAGTGCTTCGCTGGATTCAGAAGAAATTCAGATGAAAACGAAGCAATTCAGAAGCATTCAGGAGTGTTGCAATATTTTGATGAAAATTCAGAAAAAAGAAGCAAAACTGTCCGA
>NW_022601554.1:0-1820 GCF_009176505.1 Sitodiplosis mosellana | reverse complement strand
AAAATTAAACTAATTAAAAGCAATGATTATGCATACAATAAAGTATATTTTAATGTCATTATAACAATTGCTGCAGGGCATATTTTAACCGGTAGTTCTATCGGATTCCGGTAGTTCTCAACGAAAAATGCGGTAGTTGGAAAGAACGAGGCGTAAATTCTTGCAGATTTTTATACCATTGTGCTTTCAAGCAGTAGTGGAGAAGTTACGTACTCAAATACACTGTACTTCAGTACTATTGATTGGTAAATAATCATTACGCCTCCATATTATTGCAAAAAGCACAAATGGTATAAAGCATTCACACGTTCTTTACATATAATTGAAACTTTTTCAAAAAATCAATCGGTGTCAATTTTTGATGCGATGCACGTGAGATGTATTTTTCTTCAAGATTTCGTCGTCTGACGATATTTGACATGTTTTTAGTATGAAACTTTGAAAAAATTTGTGAATAAAAATTCAACATTTGGACCGAAAAAAATTGGTTAATAAAATCCGATTTTCTTATTAATATTTTAATAAGATTATCTTATTAATAATAAGATGGATCTTATTAACTTTTTAATAAATTGGCGATCTTATTAATAATAATTGATAACATTAGTATGTTAATGCCTGTAAATCTATATGTTACGATCATGAGCCATTTAAATGTATATAGGCCAAAGTAAATAAAAAAAATGTGTACCCTGCTACATTTTCATCTTTTTATATTTTTCCGGTAGTTCTAAAAATTCCTTTAAATATGCCCTGGATTGCTGAATATACGAATGATAATACGATGAATTCGTAGTAGCATTTTTCGGCAGATTTTCCAGATTGACTGTTTGTTGCAAGGCAATAATTACCGAAACTATACAACTAAATACTCAATTAAACGGATGACACTCCGAAAATTATATTTCTGAATCAGTTTCTCAAGGGAAATTGGTATTTCTGGATTGCTTAAATAAATCGACTATCGAAGTCAGTACAACACGAATGGAATGAAAAGTCCCTTTTTCCTTTGTTACATCTTGTATGGAGACATTTTATTTTCATGTATTTTATCATCAATTTGATATTTGAAACAGATTGGTATTGCTCTGAATGTTTGAATTCAGAAATTGAAACTAATTTTTCTATAAAAATTGTCTTTTCATCATCCGATCAATTCATTTTTGCAAATCAGTGCTCAACTGCTCACTCATCGCTATTCGCACTTTGTCTTCGGTTTAATCTAGTCACTGTTCCTTCCCATATCAGGCATATTAGCTTTTGCTTCTTGTGTTTGACATTTGGAATAGATTTAAATAACTTTGCGACAACTCTCCATGTGTAACCGTCAAACGGAAGAAAAGCAATGTAATTGTAGTCAATGGTAGCATTCGTGACCTTGATTGAGCCCTTTTTGAGTGGACATTTTGCTCGAGGCTCTGTATGCTCTATGGCATCACTCCAGAATCGGTTTTTTTGATCAACAACTTTGCAAAGATCAGGAATGTTAAATACTGCGAATTTGGAACATTGCGTCAAATTGTTGAGTTTACACTGTTCCAAAAGCAATTGAAGCTGAAAACAGAAAACCAAATAATGAATTAGAACATGCAATGAACGTTTTAAGTAGAAGAAATTTTTACCTCGATCGGGCCGGTTATAGTATCTTTCATGGTGAATACTCCATTGAAACAGTGTTTGTTGAAGGAAACTTCTGTACAGTTGACGTCGGGGTAAATTAGATTGTTTCGATCCTCTGGACACTCTGAAAATCTATTCACTGTTACTGAACGAGTTTGGGAACGGCCACAGTGTACGTTTTCAAGGAACTTGATGAAAAT
>NW_022601553.1:0-2037 GCF_009176505.1 Sitodiplosis mosellana | reverse complement strand
AAAATTAAACTAATTAAAAGCAATGATTATGCATACAATAAAGTATAATTTAATGTCATTATAACAATTGCTGCAGGGCATATTTTAACCGGTAGTTCTATCGGATTCCGGTAGTTCTCAACGAAAAATGCGGTAGTTGAAAATTTACATATAATTGAAACCTTTTCAAAAAATCAATCGGTGTCAATTTTTGATGCGATGCACGTGAGATGTATTTTTCTTCAAGATTTCGTCGTCTGACGATATTTGACATGTTTTTAGTATGAAACTTTGAAAAAATTTGTGAATAAAAATTCAACATTTGGACCGAAAAAAATTGATTAATAAAATCCGATTTTCTTATTAATAATAAGATGGATCTTATTAACTTTTTAATAAAATGGCGATCTTATTAATAATAAGATAATATGTTAATAATATCGTAGAATCTTAATAATCTAATATTATGTTTGAGTTATTAACCCATTAGCGCCCAACGTCCTATTTTTAGGACGCGAAATTCGTGATTTTTTTAGTGACTTTTTTTACATTTTTCTTTCTTTCGGCTAAACGGTTTGGAATTTTGGAATGAAATTTTGCAGGGTGGTTGCCAAATGTCCAGAGAGAATTTTCACAAAATTTTCCGGATTTTCCGATTTTCCATTTTCCCGGAAAACTCATGAAAAGTCGAATTTTTTTTTTGATCAGAATGACATGAAACTTTGGGAAAATCATATTTGGCCAAAAAATAGAATACCCACAAATTTTCATCGGAAAATTCGAAAAAAAAATTTCCTTGGGCGTTAATGCCCCGTTAATAATATGTTAATAATTGATAACATTAGTATGTTAATGCCTGTAAATCTATATGTTACGATCATGAGCCATTTAAATGTATATAGGCCAAAGTAAATAAAAAAAATGTGTACCCTGCTACATTTTCATCTTTTTATATTTTTCCGGTAGTTCTAAAAATTCCTTTAAATATGCCCTGGATTGCTGAATATACGAATGATAATACGATGAATTCATAGTAGCATTTTTCGGCAGATTTTCCAGATTGACTGTTTGTTGCAAGGCAATAATTACCGAAACTATACAACTAAATACTCAATTAAACGGATGACACTCCGAAAATTATATTTCTGAATCAGTTTCTCAAGAGAAATTGGTATTTCTGGATTGCTTAAATAAATCGACTATCGAAGTCAGTACAACACGAATGGAATGAAAATTCCCTTTTTCCTTTGTTAAATCTTGTATTGTATCATTTTATTTTCATGTATTTTATCATCAATTTGATATTTGAAACAGATTGGTATTGCTCTGAAAGTTTTAATTCAGAAATTGAAACTAATTTTTCTATGAAAATTGTCTTTTCATCATCCGATCAATTCATTTTTGCAAATCAGTGCTCAACTGCTCACTCATCGCTATTCGCACTTTGTCTTCGGTTTAATCTAGTCACTGTTCCTTCCCATATCAGGCATATTAGCTTTTGCTTCTTGTGTTTGACATTTGGAATACATTTAAATAACTTTGCGACAACTCTCCATGAGTAACCGTCAAACGGAAGAAAAGCAATGTAATTGTAGTCAATGGTAGCATTCGTGACCTTGATTGAGCCCTTTTTGAGTGGACATTTTGCTCGAGGCTCTGTATGCTCTATGGCATCACTCCAGAATCGGTTTTTTTGATCAACAACTTTGCAAAGATCAGGAATGTTAAATACTGCGAATTTGGAACATTGCGTCAAATTGTTGAGTTTACACTGTTCCAAAAGCAATTGAAGCTGAAAACAGAAAACCAAATAATGAATTAGAACATGCAATGAACGTTTTAAGTAGAAGAAATTTTTACCTCGATCGGGCCGGTTATAGTATCTTTCATGGTGAATACTCCATTGAAACAGTGTTTGTTGAAGGAAACTTCTGTACAGTTGACGTCGGGGTAAATTAGATTGTTTCGATCCTCTGGACACTCTGAAAATCTATTCACTGTTACTGAACGAGTTTGGGAACGGCCACAGTGTACGTTTTCAAGGAACTTGATGAAAAT
>NW_022601552.1:0-3130 GCF_009176505.1 Sitodiplosis mosellana | reverse complement strand
TTGGTAAAAATGAATTTTGTATAGGCGAATCTTCGTCTGTCGAAGTGCTAGCACACTTTGCAAATGTGGAAAATTTCGGAATTGATTTTCCACGGTCTAACCATTAGATGGTATCATTATATGGTACAATGAATAAATTGAGGTAAACAAATTAATTCCACAAAAAAAATTAATTTCTTTTTTTTTTCAATGTTCAAAGAGTAAATACATCACACAAGGATACGTCGTTTCTCGTACGTGCATTAGAAAAATTAAAAGAAAAATCTTATCATCAAACCAATTTCGTTTTGATGTCGATTTAATTTTGCGACTTTTAATTTTGAGCAAATAACCATATCAATGACACAATGATTAATAAAATAGGTTATACTTCGACGAAGCCGCTTAAAAAAGTGTTAGAAAAAACTCGCTGGAGCATAACATAGAAAAAAATACGCAGGGATTGATAAACTTCCAAATACGCAAAAGCGAAACATAGTTTTTCATGTGCGTCTCCACCACCTTTCTCGTATCGAAGCATTTAAAATTATTATCGATTTAAATGTTTAAATGTTCAACAATGGGCTTATATGAATGATCATATTTGACAAAAAAAACCTTTCCCACCACTCTGCGTATGGTAATAGGACACATGTTCCATTTAGCGATCAATTTATAGATACAAAAATGACCGCTTCGTGTACACCGTATAGCCCTGAAATTTACTATTAACACATTCATTGAACTGACTTTTCAATTGTTTTATTGATATGTATCACATTAGATTGGGCGAGCACCTGTATTTTTCAATCTGAATAATCGAATGAATGCGTTAAAATAAAAACATCGTATGATATGCTCACGTATCGAAAAACAACTCAAAACGTTTGCACAGCAAAGCGACATAAAATTATCTTGTTATATGAATGCAAAATACTGTTTATGTGCAAAAATACACGGCCCCAAAAGTCAAAATGATGGTAAAAAATAAAGAAGCAAAGAAATTTGTGTACCATTTTCAGTGTATTTGAGTCAAAAATCGGAAAATGTGCAAATCAGAAATCTGAGTACAAGTTTTTTTTTTACATAACATCTAAACATAATTATTGTGTATCACATCGCGGCTCTTTATTGACTACAAAGGAGTCATGTTCAGTGAAATAAAAATTAAAAGACTTTGGCTTTAACTCAAATTATTTCTTTTTTAATTCCAAAAAACATTATCGAATGCATTACGAGACGTGTGACGTCTCATCATCAGCAAGGCGATTAAATGACTAAATAAAATCAATACAAATCTTAACACAAGCTTGAAGTGATAAAGTTTTTTATTTATGTCCAAATTGTCTCTTTCGTGTGCGTATAGTTACTTTTGTGTCCAAAAACTTTTCGTGATTTAAAGAAAAAGGTCCATATTTAGTAAAGTTTGATCCAAAGAGATCTGCTCTTTGAATGGTTGAATCAATAGTTGATCAAGTCATCTTACGCTTCGTTTCAGTTTTGTTTCGCTCATTTCCCATAGTTTCAGTTGTCCTGGTCGATTCTCTGCTAGATCTAGTGACAGTTATCTCAGCCAATAAGCAAAAAAGCATTTGCTTTTTATGCCGAACGTGAGGAATAGTTTTGAACATTTTGAAAGTCAGTATCCAAGTGTATCCATCGAATGGTAAAGCAGTTAAATAGGAATAATCGAGTGTGGCATTTATGAATTTAACTGGCACTGCTTTGAATGGACACATAGCTTTTGGTTGTGTATGCGCTATTATATCGCTCCAAATTTGATTCTTTTGATCAAGTATTTTGCAAAAGTCAGGAATGACAAAAGTATTGAAATTTTCACACTCCGTCATTGCAAAATTGCAGCGGCTTCCGGACATTTGAATCTGAAGGTTCAAAAGAATTCATGTATCAAATGTCTATAATGTTTCAATCAAAGTATTACCTCTAATGGACCGGTCACGATTCTCTTAAGCACCATCTCTCCATTGAGTATGTATTTGTTTTGTCCGGTTTTGGTTAAGTTTGTCTCTCTCCAATGTATCGGATTATTTTCGCTGTGTGGACAATCTGATGTACCTTTGGGGATGAATGTTATTGGTTGAAATCCAAAACAATCGATAGAAAGATTGAAAATTCCAAAAAGCAAAAATGAGATGAAAAGGATCTGACATCTTGTTTCCATTTTGGAGAAATTCAAACAGAGCCAGCTTGATGTTCAACGTCCAAATTGAAATTGAGTGTTATAGTTGATATCATTTTAATTTAGAATATGAAACGCTCAGATTCTGATTTAAATTACATGCTTCTAATAGCTTTTAAGAGCGGAAATAGGTTCCAAAGCAAACATTAGTTTAATTATTCGGAACGAAGCCTGCTTACTTTCTCGAAAGATATGAAAATCATTAATGAGTGGGTACATCATTGGAATGAATCGGATGAAAACAATTAACAAACGAAATAATATAAAAATACGTCGAAATAGCACGTGACTATGATTTCAGCGATTAAAAATTGAGGTGGAAAAGAGGCACAATCAACTTTTCCGAGAATTTTGTGTATAGAACGACCATCGCTAGTATGCTGCATAATATTAAACGCACCCATTCATTTTTTATTGTTTTCAAATTCCGCGCGAAAAAATCACATTAGGTTCCCATTAAGAATGGATGCGTTTAGTATTATGTGACTTGTCACTGTTGTGCATTTACGTTTGACACTAGCAGTCGTAGGTGTAGAAATAACAATTTCTTGCTTTCTCGAAAATCTTGGGATGAGATCGAAATCGCCGTTTATCACTTGTTAACGGTTAAGTTTGTGTGGAATTACTTGAAATATCTCATTCGAATATTTGATTGAAAAATCTTAAATCAATGAAATACAGTTTTTGCACACTCATTCAAAAAAATAAAGTAAAAAAGTTCCCAACTTTTATTTTATTGTCAATTTATTTGCTCCATTTCGTTCTACAATATTTTATTCTTTCTACGACGCGATTATGACTTTTGTTTCAATCACACTGCGAAACAGGATTTGCATTCTGTGCCGAACATTGGGAATTGGTTGAACAATTTAAAGAAAAAATTCTATGTAAATCCATCCAAGGAAAATCACTCTATGGAGTTGAGACCAATCGTTGCGTTTGTCACTTTTG
>NW_022601551.1:0-3130 GCF_009176505.1 Sitodiplosis mosellana | reverse complement strand
TTGGTAAAAATGAATTTTGTATAGGCGAATCTTCGTCTGTCGAAGTGCTAGTACACTTTGCAAATGTGGAAAATTTCGGAATTGATTTTCCACGGTCTAACCATTAGATGGTATCATTATATGGTACAATGAATAAATTGAGGTAAACAAATTAATTCCACAAAAAAAATTAATTTCTTTTTTTTTAAATGTTCAAAAAGTAAATACATCACACAAGGATACGTCGTTTCTCGTACGTGCATTAGAAAAAATTAAAAGAAAAATCTTATCATCAAACCAATTTCGTTTTGATGTCGATTTAATTTTGCGACTTTTAATTTTGAGCAAATAACCATATCAATGACACAATGATTAATAAAATAGGTTATACTTCGACGAAGCCGCTTAAAAAAGTGTTAGAAAAAACTCGCTGGAGCATAACATAGAAAAAAATACGCAGGGATTGATAAACTTCCAAATACGCAAAAGCGAAACATAGTTTTTCATGTGCGTCTCCACCACCTTTCTCGTATCGAAGCATTTAAAATTATTATCGATTTAAATGTTTAAATGTTCAACAATGGGCTTATATGAATGATCATATTTGACAAAAAAAACCTTTCCCACCACTCTGCGTATGGTAATAGGACACATGTTCCATTTAGCGATCAATTTATAGATACAAAAATGACCGCTTCGTGTACACCGTATAGCCCTGAAATTTACTATTAACACATTCATTGAACTGACTTTTCAATTGTTTTATTGATATGTATCACATTAGATTGGGCGAGCACCTGTATTTTTCAATCTGAATAATCGAATGAATGCGTTAAAATAAAAACATCGTATGATATGCTCACGTATCGAAAAACAACTCAAAACGTTTGCACAGCAAAGCGACATAAAATTATCTTGTTATATGAATGCAAAATACTGTTTATGTGCAAAAATACACGGCCCCAAAAGTCAAAATGATAGTAAAAAATAAAGAAGCAAAGAAATTTGTGTACCATTTTCAGTGTATTTGAGTCAAAAATCGGAAAATGTGCAAATCAGAAATCTGAGTACAAGTTTTTTTTTTACATAACATCTAAACATAATTATTGTGTATCACATCGCGGCTCTTTATTGACTACAAAGGAGTCATGTTCAGTGAAATAAAAATTAAAAGACTTTGGCTTTAACTCAAATTATTTCTTTTTTAATTCCAAAAAACATTATCGAATGCATTACGAGACGTGTGACGTCTCATCATCAGCAAGGCGATTAAATGACTAAATAAAATCAATACAAATCTTAACACAAGCTTGAAGTGATAAAGTTTTTTATTTATGTCCAAATTGTCTCTTTCGTGTGCGTATAGTTACTTTTGTGTCCAAAAACTTTTCGTGATTTAAAGAAAAAGGTCCATATTTAGTAAAGTTTGATCCAAAGAGATCTGCTCTTTGAATGGTTGAATCAATAGTTGATCAAGTCATCTTACGCTTCGTTTCAGTTTTGTTTCGCTCATTTCCCATAGTTTCAGTTGTCCTGGTCGATTCTCTGCTAGATCTAGTGACAGTTATCTCAGCCAATAAGCAAAAAAGCATTTGCTTTTTATGCCGAACGTGAGGAATAGTTTTGAACATTTTGAAAGTCAGTATCCAAGTGTATCCATCGAATGGTAAAGCAGTTAAATAGGAATAATCGAGTGTGGCATTTATGAATTTAACTGGCACTGCTTTGAATGGACACATAGCTTTTGGTTGTGTATGCGCTATTATATCGCTCCAAATTTGATTCTTTTGATCAAGTATTTTGCAAAAGTCAGGAATGACAAAAGTATTGAAATTTTCACACTCCGTCATTGCAAAATTGCAGCGGCTTCCGGACATTTGAATCTGAAGGTTCAAAAGAATTCATGTATCAAATGTCTATAATGTTTCAATCAAAGTATTACCTCTAATGGACCGGTCACGATTCTCTTAAGCACCATCTCTCCATTGAGTATGTATTTGTTTTGTCCGGTTTTGGTTAAGTTTGTCTCTCTCCAATGTATCGGATTATTTTCGCTGTGTGGACAATCTGATGTACCTTTGGGGATGAATGTTATTGGTTGAAATCCAAAACAATCGATAGAAAGATTGAAAATTCCAAAAAGCAAAAATGAGATGAAAAGGATCTGACATCTTGTTTCCATTTTGGAGAAATTCAAACAGAGCCAGCTTGATGTTCAACGTCCAAATTGAAATTGAGTGTTATAGTTGATATCATTTTAATTTAGAATATGAAACGCTCAGATTCTGATTTAAATTACATGCTTCTAATAGCTTTTAAGAGCGGAAATAGGTTCCAAAGCAAACATTAGTTTAATTATTCGGAACGAAGCCTGCTTACTTTCTCGAAAGATATGAAAATCATTAATGAGTGGGTACATCATTGGAATGAATCGGATGAAAACAATTAACAAACGAAATAATATAAAAATACGTCGAAATAGCACGTGACTATGATTTCAGCGATTAAAAATTGAGGTGGAAAAGAGGCACAATCAACTTTTCCGAGAATTTTGTGTATAGAACGACCATCGCTAGTATGCTGCATAATATTAAACGCACCCATTCATTTTTTATTGTTTTCAAATTCCGCGCGAAAAAATCACATTAGGTTCCCATTAAGAATGGATGCGTTTAGTATTATGTGACTTGTCACTGTTGTGCATTTACGTTTGACACTAGCAGTCGTAGGTGTAGAAATAACAATTTCTTGCTTTCTCGAAAATCTTGGGATGAGATCGAAATCGCCGTTTATCACTTGTTAACGGTTAAGTTTGTGTGGAATTACTTGAAATATCTCATTCGAATATTTGATTGAAAAATCTTAAATCAATGAAATACAGTTTTTGCACACTCATTCAAAAAAATAAAGTAAAAAAGTTCCCAACTTTTATTTTATTGTCAATTTATTTGCTCCATTTCGTTCTACAATATTTTATTCTTTCTACGACGCGATTATGACTTTTGTTTCAATCACACTGCGAAACAGGATTTGCATTCTGTGCCGAACATTGGGAATTGGTTGAACAATTTAAAGAAAAAATTCTATGTAAATCCATCCAAGGGAAATCACTCTATGGAGTTGAGACCAATCGTTGCGTTTGTCACTTTTG
>NW_022601550.1:0-1640 GCF_009176505.1 Sitodiplosis mosellana | reverse complement strand
AATTTCCGTGCAATATTGCGAACAAGGTCAGCGTGCATTAAATGAAGTCGACTACATGGAGTGTTGAAATCCATATAAATAATCAATCTTCGAAGAGGAATATTGTGCTGAACTTGTACACCGTTGACATTTGGCTTATCTCGGATTTGTTCATTTGTTGTTTATAGTTTTTATCGATTCTAATTATTTTCATTGAAGAGGTCATTTGATTAAAATATCTGTTCGAAATCTCTTTGACCGAAACTTCGTTATTTGAAATTTCAAGCAATACCCGTTAGCTACTGCGTGCTGGAATTTTTTTTTAGCTGAGCTGGCGTTTCAAACGAGATATTAAAAAAATTGATGAAAAATGTCAATGAATAATTTAAGTGAATATGTCGGTGTAATATCGCAGTATTCTTCATGAAGGACCCTTTTCCAATCGAAATTCATACACAGTATCTATTTTGCCTACATTTCGGCGTTTTTTGTTTATTCCATACTGGATGGATTCAAATAAAGTATTAAACAACATCTAGTTCGGATTTCAATTTTAAGGAATGCGTTTCAAATTCCTCTGTAGTAAACAACGATTCATTCGCCAGTGTTTGATGAACATTGTTACGATTTTGAAAATATAATGGTTTTGTTTTCTGCCAAAGAATAAAATGTGTGGAGAGCGAATGTAGTATAACGTGAAATCGCACAGTAAATTTACAAACAAAATGATGCATAACGCATATATTTTCTTAGAAACAATGGTTGACTATAACTGCTTCGTTCAAATGGTTTTCCAATAATACAGCGTTTAAATAGAATTGAGCGATTCCATAACGTTTCTTGACGAAAAGGACAATAAATTTCACAACGAATATACGATCACAATGTTGAAAATGTTGTGGAAGTGACTAATACATGCGCATTGACGAATACTTGCGCATTGAGTGTTGACGCATTGGAAATGACGATAGAAATCATACATATGTATATGTATGTATATGTCGGCAATTCCACACGAAATCAGAGAAGAGTTGTAATGTGGGGTCACCGAATTGGCTGAAAATTGGCTTGGAGTCTTGTTTTCGATAGAAAATGAGAAGATCAAAATCTTAGGGCTGTAAGTGACCACATTTCTGAGTTCACCCAGTGTAAATTTTGGAAAAAATTGAAAAAAACGAAAAAAAGGGTTTGCGTCAGCTGAAATCTAACTGTGAAGTAGTTGACACATTTCCAAACCTATGCTACCGTTGGAAGGGGAATCGATGCGGCTACAAAAACTGCCGAATAACCCTTCCCCACTGGAACCACGAAAAATGGGTTCAAAGTATGAAAAGTGAAATATCTCAAAAGAGTGGTGTTTTTTTGATACATTTTTTTACGTCAAAAGATAGCCCATGTCAAGTCGCTTCAGATAAAAAAATAAAATTTCGTGTGTAATCCCCATTCAGTTCGTGTATTTGGCCTCGGCAAGTGAATCATATGTCATTTTTCACCGTTTTTATGGGGAAAATGGTCGAAAATGGACTCCTACGACATTTTAATTGAGAAAACTGCTATTTTTCGCCAAAATACATGAATTTACGACCATTTGAACATCGGTTTACCTCTAAATTTGGTCTGAAATCGGCATTGCTTAATGGAGCAAGCGAATGGTCAAAATC
>NW_022601549.1:0-3267 GCF_009176505.1 Sitodiplosis mosellana | reverse complement strand
AATTTCCGTGCAATATTGCGAACAAGGTCAGCGTGCATTAAATGAAGAATCGAACATTTGATGCCATTCGATAGGTCACTCACTGATGGAAATTCGAGTTTAATTCTGTTTTTTTTTTCTCGTATTCTAACCACCCCCCCCCCCCCCCATTTACTCAATAGTGTGAGTACACAATTGAAATTCCACACTTCAATGAATTTCACTCACACGCTCTTCTACAGGAAATGAAGATTGAATACCATTTAAAAAAGGAAATTTATTTGATTTCAACTTAGATCAAAAGTAAATACTATGTCTGTTCTTTCTTCCCATAGCTTATAAGTTCATTTGAATATGTGGTTGTTATTCGATTCAAGTAAAGTCACTAACCATTGTGAACCTTATTCCTATGCGAACCATCTAAAACCGAAGTCAAATTTGCTTCATATTATATTGGGCAGTAAGGATAATTTCGAAATAATTAATTAGCAAGGGATGCATATACAGTCTCATATGACAATCGATAAATTGTTAAGAAATTCATTAAAAGCGGCAAAAGCGAATGGTATGTAATGAAATACCAATCTATTAGATAGCATGCTTGCGTGTGTGCAATCAATCAACGATCCGATCAGCGTGAAAATAGCGCCAAGAATTCCAAAAATTACCATCTACATTTCCGCTGGGATGTTTATTATTACGTCAAGCGGTGCGCATTCACAAGAATGTATCTGAGTGTTTTTCTTCAAGCTTAAAATAAAATTGATTCAGAATTGAACGTTTTTCGTTGTCATTCCATAAGTGTTCTTCAAAGTATTAACATCGACGAAGTGCTTTGCTGAGTGACTGTTCCACCTGAAATAATATAATATTTTTGCAACTTTATAATTTTTCATATAATTTCAATAATTTCGAAATAAATTATTGTAAATACGTTATCCTTCAGAATGTCTATGCAAAGAGATACACGGGATGTTCAAAATTTCAACGAATTAAAAGTGAGTCATAGTTGCTACTCTATTGCGGTATTGGATAAATATAATTTTAATTCAATTAACAGACGATACGAGCGATTTTCAAGGATTTTTGCTCAAATAGCTCAATACATGGCGTCCGCTATCTCACCGAACGACGACGACACTGGAGTGAAAGGCAAATTTGTCATTTGCAATTTGAATACTCATTTTAAATGATTTTATTGAATTTCAGACTCTGGTGGATTGTTGCATTTAGTTTGTCCGTGTATTTTTGCGTTTCTTCCATTCACAGTATTCTAATTAATTGGAGTGAAAATTCAGTGAACATGATTATGGCTGAGAAAAATGCTATGGTTTCTACAATTCCATTCCCGACTGTCACAATTTGTGTGAAACCGAAAATTCACCTAGCTAACCTGAATATGACAAAAGAGGAGGACTTTTGGAAAAAACCCTTTTCTGAAAAACGGTAATACACCGAAAATAATGAATCAATCAAATGTTTAATTAATCTGATATTTTAGTTTAACACAAATGGAGGCTGTGGGTATGATCTGTGATTTTCCCACCAAGAAAAGATCCAATTTTACAGACGATTCAATTTATGATACGTTTCAAGAAATCGCACCAGATTTAAGTGACGTGGTGTTTTGGTGTACATGGAGAGGAGCAAACTTCTGCGTTTTTTCATTGAGTACAGTTATTACTGCTGAAGGTGTTTGCTTCGCTTTCAACGCTTTGAACTCAAATGAGATTTACACCGAAGAGTAAGACATAAAGCATTAAATGAATAAACTCAAAGCTTGACATCGAAATTTAATTGCAAAAAATTGTGCTATGAAAGAGATCGTTTTGAAAAAGAGTAGGTGAAATATTTGTTCTCTTTCAGAATGGCACCCGGAATGATGATCGTCGATAACAATCCAAATGTAACATATTGGAGTCCAGAAGGTGGATATTACGATGAAACAAACAAGGAATACTACCCGAATCGAATATTCAATGCAATGCCAGGTGGTGCATTAAACATTGACTTTCATCTCTCGAATCAAGATTTGGAAGGTACTTGTCCGTACATCAAATCCGCGTACCGAATATTTCTCCACATGCCAGGCGAAGTACCCAATATGTCACGGAATGTCATTCAAGTGGCACCATCAGAGATCGCAGAATTCTCGATAAAGGCCACATATACCACAACATCTGAGGGATTACGCTCATATGAGCCAAGTCGTCGCCAGTGTTTTTTTGATTCCGATAGGCAGTTACGTTTTTTCAAGTTTTACACCCAAAATAACTGCATAGAAGAGTGCCTGGCGAATTTTACGAAACAAGAATGTGGATGTGCCAGATTCTTTATGCCAAGTGTGTGAATTACTTTAGATTCCGAATTGTTATTCGTATTTGTGATAAAATGCATACATTCATCCGTTTTTGCAGGAGAAAGACACACCGAGATCTGTGGTGGTGCAAAGGCCAACTGTTATTTAACTGCAAGAGAAAAGCTATTTGGTGAAGATGTGGTCGAGGGTTTAGAAGATGAAAATGCCAAATCTTTTCGCAAAAACTGTCAATGTTTACCATCATGCACTTCTATTACATATGATGTGGTTGATCGAACTCAAACTTTTAATCAACTCACCAGAACAGAGCGGTAGGTTTAATGAAAAAGATGTATTGATTTTCTTCTAAAGCTCTGAAATCATCTTCTGGCATTTATAGTGCCCAAGACACCGAAGTTATGATTTACTTCAAATCACACGACATAGTGACGCTAAAACGAACTGAAGCCTATACGGTCACTCGAATTCTGGCAATTTGTGGTGGGTTACTTGGATTATTCTTGGGTGTTTCAGCCCTGAGTGTTATCGAGTTTTTTTACTACTTCACACTGCGACTATTTTGCAACGTTCACCGATGGAAATTGAGCCGAGTGATGCCATTCAAACGGAAATTTGTACGTGAAGTGTCAAATAATACATTAAGCGTGTGAAATACGAAGAGGATTTTACTTTAAAAATTACTGTATGTGCTGTTAGTTTGCTAGAAAGAATATTTTTGTAAACAAATGAAAAAATACCAATAAATAGGATATATAATTACACAACCGTTATATTTATCCCAAACCATTTACTCTGGGAATTTTCAATCAACTGTTTTGACTAATAATAAATTCAACGAACGAAAAATCATTTCAAAAGCTTTGGTTTACAGTCGTGATTTAAATATCAAAACATTGAGTTTGAAGGAACTGTTACCTAAAATTCAAAGTACAAAAGAGAAAATCGTGAGTATTTATTAGATCGAAAAT
>NW_022601548.1:0-3267 GCF_009176505.1 Sitodiplosis mosellana | reverse complement strand
ATTTTCGATCTAATAAATACTCACGATTTTCTCTTTTGTACTTTGAATTTTAGGTAACAGTTCCTTCAAACTCAATGTTTTGATATTTAAATCACGACTGTAAACCAAAGCTTTTGAAATGATTTTTCGTTCGTTGAATTTATTATTAGTCAAAACAGTTGATTGAAAATTCCCAGAGTAAATGGTTTGGGATAAATATAACGGTTGTGTAATTATATATCCTATTTATTGGTATTTTTTCATTTGTTTACAAAAATATTCTTTCTAGCAAACTAACAGCACATACAGTAATTTTTAAAGTAAAATCCTCTTCGTATTTCACACGCTTAATGTATTATTTGACACTTCACGTACAAATTTCCGTTTGAATGGCATCACTCGGCTCAATTTCCATCGGTGAACGTTGCAAAATAGTCGCAGTGTGAAGTAGTAAAAAAACTCGATAACACTCAGGGCTGAAACACCCAAGAATAATCCAAGTAACCCACCACAAATTGCCAGAATTCGAGTGACCGTATAGGCTTCAGTTCGTTTTAGCGTCACTATGTCGTGTGATTTGAAGTAAATCATAACTTCGGTGTCTTGGGCACTATAAATGCCAGAAGATGATTTCAGAGCTTTAGAAGAAAATCAATACATCTTTTTCATTAAACCTACCGCTCTGTTCTGGTGAGTTGATTAAAAGTTTGAGTTCGATCAACCACATCATATGTAATAGAAGTGCATGATGGTAAACATTGACAGTTTTTGCGAAAAGATTTGGCATTTTCATCTTCTAAACCCTCGACCACATCTTCACCAAATAGCTTTTCTCTTGCAGTTAAATAACAGTTGGCCTTTGCACCACCACAGATCTCGGTGTGTCTTTCTCCTGCAAAAACGGATGAATGTATGCATTTTATCACAAATACGAATAACAATTCGGAATCTAAAGTAATTCACACACTTGGCATAAAGAATCTGGCACATCCACATTCTTGTTTCGTAAAATTCGCCAGGCACTCTTCTATGCAGTTATTTTGGGTGTAAAACTTGAAAAAACGTAACTGCCTATCGGAATCAAAAAAACACTGGCGACGACTTGGCTCATATGAGCGTAATCCCTCAGATGTTGTGGTATATGTGGCCTTTATCGAGAATTCTGCGATCTCTGATGGTGCCACTTGAATGACATTCCGTGACATATTGGGTACTTCGCCTGGCATGTGGAGAAATATTCGGTACGCGGATTTGATGTACGGACAAGTACCTTCCAAATCTTGATTCGAGAGATGAAAGTCAATGTTTAATGCACCACCTGGCATTGCATTGAATATTCGATTCGGGTAGTATTCCTTGTTTGTTTCATCGTAATATCCACCTTCTGGACTCCAATATGTTACATTTGGATTGTTATCGACGATCATCATTCCGGGTGCCATTCTGAAAGAGAACAAATATTTCACCTACTCTTTTTCAAAACGATCTCTTTCATAGCACAATTTTTTGCAATTAAATTTCGATGTCAAGCTTTGAGTTTATTCATTTAATGCTTTATGTCTTACTCTTCGGTGTAAATCTCATTTGAGTTCAAAGCGTTGAAAGCGAAGCAAACACCTTCAGCAGTAATAACTGTACTCAATGAAAAAACGCAGAAGTTTGCTCCTCTCCATGTACACCAAAACACCACGTCACTTAAATCTGGTGCGATTTCTTGAAACGTATCATAAATTGAATCGTCTGTAAAATTGGATCTTTTCTTGGTGGGAAAATCACAGATCATACCCACAGCCTCCATTTGTGTTAAACTAAAATATCAGATTAATTAAACATTTGATTGATTCATTATTTTCGGTGTATTACCGTTTTTCAGAAAAGGGTTTTTTCCAAAAGTCCTCCTCTTTTGTCATATTCAGGTTAGCTAGGTGAATTTTCGGTTTCACACAAATTGTGACAGTCGGGAATGGAATTGTAGAAACCATAGCATTTTTCTCAGCCATAATCATGTTCACTGAATTTTCACTCCAATTAATTAGAATACTGTGAATGGAAGAAACGCAAAAATACACGGACAAACTAAATGCAACAATCCACCAGAGTCTGAAATTCAATAAAATCATTTAAAATGAGTATTCAAATTGCAAATGACAAATTTGCCTTTCACTCCAGTGTCGTCGTCGTTCGGTGAGATAGCGGACGCCATGTATTGAGCTATTTGAGCAAAAATCCTTGAAAATCGCTCGTATCGTCTGTTAATTGAATTAAAATTATATTTATCCAATACCGCAATAGAGTAGCAACTATGACTCACTTTTAATTCGTTGAAATTTTGAACATCCCGTGTATCTCTTTGCATAGACATTCTGAAGGATAACGTATTTACAATAATTTATTTCGAAATTATTGAAATTATATGAAAAATTATAAAGTTGCAAAAATATTATATTATTTCAGGTGGAACAGTCACTCAGCAAAGCACTTCGTCGATGTTAATACTTTGAAGAACACTTATGGAATGACAACGAAAAACGTTCAATTCTGAATCAATTTTATTTTAAGCTTGAAGAAAAACACTCAGATACATTCTTGTGAATGCGCACCGCTTGACGTAATAATAAACATCCCAGCGGAAATGTAGATGGTAATTTTTGGAATTCTTGGCGCTATTTTCACGCTGATCGGATCGTTGATTGATTGCACACACGCAAGCATGCTATCTAATAGATTGGTATTTCATTACATACCATTCGCTTTTGCCGCTTTTAATGAATTTCTTAACAATTTATCGATTGTCATATGAGACTGTATATGCATCCCTTGCTAATTAATTATTTCGAAATTATCCTTACTGCCCAATATAATATGAAGCAAATTTGACTTCGGTTTTAGATGGTTCGCATAGGAATAAGGTTCACAATGGTTAGTGACTTTACTTGAATCGAATAACAACCACATATTCAAATGAACTTATAAGCTATGGGAAGAAAGAACAGACATAGTATTTACTTTTGATCTAAGTTGAAATCAAATAAATTTCCTTTTTTAAATGGTATTCAATCTTCATTTCCTGTAGAAGAGCGTGTGAGTGAAATTCATTGAAGTGTGGAATTTCAATTGTGTACTCACACTATTGAGTAAATGGGGGGGGGGGGGGGTGGTTAGAATACGAGAAAAAAAAAACAGAATTAAACTCGAATTTCCATCAGTGAGTGACCTATCGAATGGCATCAAATGTTCGATTCTTCATTTAATGCACGCTGACCTTGTTCGCAATATTGCACGGAAATT
>NW_022601547.1:0-2024 GCF_009176505.1 Sitodiplosis mosellana | reverse complement strand
GGTCTGAAATCGGCATTGCTTAATGGAGCAAGCGAATGGTCAAAATCTGCATACAAAATAACACTTATGACATAGAAAACTCATCTAAAATCGACTGTTATGAGTCTATTCCCACGTGATTTTGGACAAGAAATCGATTAAGACTTATTTTACTCCTGTTTGATGGGCCTAAAAGCCTTTTGAAGTGAAAAATGTGGTTTTCTGCATCTAATATTGCGATATGAAAACGTAAGCTGGAACAGAGCCATTTTTCGGCCTTTTAGGCCCATCAAACAGGAGTAAAATAAGTCTTAATCGATTCCTTGTCCAAAATTACGTTTGAATAGACTCATAACAGTCCATTTTAGATAAGTTTTCTATGTCATAAGTTTGATTTTGTATGCAGATTTTGACCATTCGCTTGCTCCATTAAGCAATGCCGATTTCAGACCAAATTTAGAGGTAAACCGATGTTCAAATGGTCGTAAATTCATGTATTTTGGCGAAAAATAGCAGTTTTCTCAATTAAAATGTCGTAGGAGTCCATTTTCGACCATTTTCCCCATAAAAACGGTGAAAAATGACATATGATTCACTTGCCGAGGCCAAATACACGAACTGAATGGGGATTACACACGAAATTTTATTTTTTTATCTGAAGCGACTTGACATGGGCTATCTTTTGACGTAAAAAAATGTATCAAAAAAACACCACTCTTTTGAGATATTTCACTTTTCATACTTTGAACCCATTTTTCGTGGTTCCAGTGGGGAAGGGTTATTCGGCAGTTTTTGTAGCCGCATCGATTCCCCTTCCAACGGTAGCATAGGTTTGGAAATGTGTCAACTACTTCACAGTTAGATTTCAGCTGACGCAAACCCTTTTTTTCGTTTTTTTCAATTTTTTCCAAAATTTACACTGGGTGAACTCAGAAATGTGGTCACTTACAGCCCTAAGATTTTGATCTTCTCATTTTCTATCGAAAACAAGACTCCAAGCCAATTTTCAGCCAATTCGGTGACCCCACATTACAACTCTTCTCTGATTTCGTGTGGAATTGCCGACATATACATACATATACATATGTATGATTTCTATCGTCATTTCCAATGCGTCAACACTCAATGCGCAAGTATTCGTCAATGCGCATGTATTAGTCACTTCCACAACATTTTCAACATTGTGATCGTATATTCGTTGTGAAATTTATTGTCCTTTTCGTCAAGAAACGTTATGGAATCGCTCAATTCTATTTAAACGCTGTATTATTGGAAAACCATTTGAACGAAGCAGTTATAGTCAACCATTGTTTCTAAGAAAATATATGCGTTATGCATCATTTTGTTTGTAAATTTACTGTGCGATTTCACGTTATACTACATTCGCTCTCCACACATTTTATTCTTTGGCAGAAAACAAAACCATTATATTTTCAAAATCGTAACAATGTTCATCAAACACTGGCGAATGAATCGTTGTTTACTACAGAGGAATTTGAAACGCATTCCTTAAAATTGAAATCCGAACTAGATGTTGTTTAATACTTTATTTGAATCCATCCAGTATGGAATAAACAAAAAACGCCGAAATGTAGGCAAAATAGATACTGTGTATGAATTTCGATTGGAAAAGGGTCCTTCATGAAGAATACTGCGATATTACACCGACATATTCACTTAAATTATTCATTGACATTTTTCATCAATTTTTTTAATATCTCGTTTGAAACGCCAGCTCAGCTAAAAAAAAATTCCAGCACGCAGTAGCTAACGGGTATTGCTTGAAATTTCAAATAACGAAGTTTCGGTCAAAGAGATTTCGAACAGATATTTTAATCAAATGACCTCTTCAATGAAAATAATTAGAATCGATAAAAACTATAAACAACAAATGAACAAATCCGAGATAAGCCAAATGTCAACGGTGTACAAGTTCAGCACAATATTCCTCTTCGAAGATTGATTATTTATATGGATTTCAACACTCCATGTAGTCGACTTCATTTAATGCACGCTGACCTTGTTCGCAATATTGCACGGAAATT
>NW_022601546.1:0-2345 GCF_009176505.1 Sitodiplosis mosellana | reverse complement strand
TTATCATCAATTAGGTTATGATTTGATATTTTGTACGGTGATTTTCCATTATTTTATGCCCAAATATTATGATCCAAATGCAATCGTTCTCGGTTTGTTGTTCATCATTTCGAGTAATCAGTTTGATTTGGATTGTGAAAAATTCTGAAAACAAAAGTTAGGTAGTTATATCTATGTGCTGTAAATCTTCAGGCGTTTTAAAAAAGATGGACCCAATATCACGATGCTCGTCAAACAACACTGGATTGATCGAGTTAGCAGATGATGCAAATGATGCGAGTGATAAATCAACTGGCTCTGGTGAAAAGCCTAAAGAAGACTTTTGGAGCACGATAAAATATGGAAATCGAGCTCAAGTACTAGCAAAATTCCAAATGTTCATATATCAAATCACTGATTTGATTCAAAATCCATTTTCAGGTTACTTGGGCGATAATTGCAGACTTCTGCTCGGGAAGTACCATTGCTGGTTTGCATTATTTCTCGGAGCAGGGTCGCCATTGGACGGAAAGGTTTGCAAATCGGATTTTGTTCGAAATGAGATATTATTAACACTATGATTGTCCCTCGGGTATACAATGCCCGAGGCGACTTTGAAATACAAATAAAACTAACAAAAACCGAAAAAATATATTGAAATTGGTACCGTTCGATAGCTTGAACCTTTAGCTAAACACCAGTGAAATTTCATATACGTATATGTGTGAGCATGTGTGAGATATTACCTCCCATACACACATGTGCGTTGCCTGTCCCTCGGGCATTCAATGCACGTAATGTGTTTTATATGAAAACTGGACTGTGATAAAAGATAGCGACTTGGTGTCTTCGGCGAAGCTGTAGTACTGAAGGTCAGAGATAAGTGACATCTGTCTTTATCAAAGTTGTAGAGCAGATTGATTACTACAGTATTACCAAAGACACCATTTTGTTATCTCTTATCAGTTACGCAAAAATTCGTTTAGAAAATACCCCGTATTGTGGGTGGTCTTTTGCGGTTTTTTGCAAATTCCATGTACCTGATAAGAGATGAGCGATATATGTCTTCAGCAAAGTTGTAGGGCAGGTCAAGTACAACAACATTGCCGAAGACGCCAAGTCGTTATCTGTTATCAGTTTCGCAAAAACCGCGAGAAAAACGAATTTTTCCTTATTATTTTATCGCGTAATTGATAAGAGATAAGCGATGTGCATTTTAAGCAAATTTGTACAGCAAGTTGAGTACTACAAGTGAGACAATGATTAAAAAAAGTAGTACTTGTGGCGGCACCTAGCGAGTCCATACAACTTTCATATAGTTTGTTTATTGAAAAAATGGTAGGGGAAAATGTGGAGGGGAAGCAGTCGAAACGTAAGTGTCTAGCAAATTTTAAACAACGCATTCAAAATTCGTAACTATTTAAATTTGAAAACTACAGGCTAATGTACATGGAGAGTGTGATGCATCTTTGTGACGCACATTCGATCAAACACGTTGATTTGGGGCAAAACTTCTCGGACAACTCGATTTATAAAAGAATATTAAACGTGAATCCTGATGCCAAGGCTATCGAGTTTATATGGCGCAACAGCCAAATGAAAAGATTTCATTCAATTTTGACCGAGGAAGGAGTTTGTTTCACATTCAACGCGCTTAATTCGCGAGACATTTACACAAATGAGTATGCATTTCACATTGACTGCAGTAGTTCGATGTTTTCGTTCTAAAAAGAGATCCATTCATACTGCGTATATTTCCTTAGGATGGCCCCAGGAATGATGAACTTAGTTCAGAATCCAACTGTAACGCATTGGGACATGGAAAATGGTTACAACAACGGTGATGAAAATAGCATCGAGACATACCCACATTATACACTTAGTGCTGGAAGAAAGGCTGGATTACATGTTGATCTAGCTTTCGACATACGAAATCTAGTACCTTTGTGCCGTGGACCAGTTCAAGGTTTCAAGGTTCTTCTGCATAATCCAGGAGAAGTTCCACAAATATCAAAACATTATTTTCGCGTGCCGGCTGATAAAGAAGTGTTGATGGCAATTAAACCACAAGTAATCACCACTTCAGAGAATCTACGGAGTTACAAACCCCATCGACGACAATGTTTTTTCGAATCAGAGCGACAGTTACGTTTTTTCAAAATATACACTCAGCGCAATTGTGAACTAGAGTGCCTAGCTAATTTCACAAAAATCGAATGCGGTTGCGTTAAATTCTCAATGCCACGTAAGAATGAATTAACCCAATGGTGCAACATATTTCCATGTTTTGGGCACTGGGTGGTGTGTGCCCTTAGTGTATTTTGTATGAAAATTAGACTGTGATAAGAGATAAGACATACCTGTAA
>NW_022601545.1:0-2627 GCF_009176505.1 Sitodiplosis mosellana | reverse complement strand
TTTTCTCAAGTACATTAAGCAACAAAATTTTATTCCTACATTAAGAAACGAAATCAAGAACATAGAATCAAAATGGATAAATAAATAAGATTGTGAACTTTTAATGATTTTGTTTTTCAAAAATCCTTATTAAATGTAGCAAAATTGTCCTTTTCTATTTTTTTTGAATTCATATGGCAAGCTTCTCGTATTTTATTAATTATTTTCGGAATCATTCATACTGTCTAGTGCCTTGAGTTATTGTTTCTAGCAGAATGGGACAAAGATGAGGGATAAGTATGATGAAATAATCGCGATCGTAAATAAATTTGATGCAATAAGAAAACAAATTAAACGGAAGAATGCATCGAAGCGACCCATTAAAATTAAAATAAGAGAATACTTAATTATCAGAACATGGAATGACTTGTTAAGAGCAATCTCGCTATATGAACAAGGAGCAGAAGCCGATATAGATTTCACGACCAGAAAACAATTGCATTGTTATTCGGAACTCGGGGAATGTTTAACAATTCTGAATTCGCAAGCAAAAATAGAAAAATAAACTGAATTCATCGAAGAACCGGCGATAACTGCATATGAACGTAAAACAATTGACAGGGTTCTGAGTACAAATAAAACAATTTCTGAGGAAGAGTTCGATAAATTTGAAAAAGAAATCGAAGAAGAAACAAACACAAACGTAAACACGAAAATGACACAATCAGCCGAAGATTTTTTCAGATTAGCAACCAAGGTAGTGGACAGTGGACACTAAATTCGATGGTGATCCATCAAACCTTGCAGCTTTCATTGATCAAATTGAACTCTTGAAACCCATGGTAAAAGACAACAATATTCCAAATTTTATCAAATTCGTGAGCACACATTTGGTCGGTAAGGCAAGAGAGGCTTTACCTGAAAACCCACAAAGTGTTAAAGAAATTATCGATGCATTGAAAAAAGAAATTAAATTCGAATCATCGCGCGTTATTGAGGGAAAAATAACCGCATTACGTGTCGATAAACGAGGAACAGGTAGATTCGCAGAACAGGCGGAGAAACTAGCAGAAGAATTTAGACGCAGCCTCATTTTCGAGGGTCATACGAAAGCCAAAGCACAAGAAATGACTGTCCGCAAAACAGTCGAATTGTGCTATAAGTCAACTCGTTCTGACACAGTCAAAGCAGTCTTGGCAGCAACGTCATTCGAAACGCCAAGCGAAGTAGTTTCGAAGTTTGTTGTCCAACAGGACACAGTGCGTCAGGATAGTTGGGCAAATAAAAATAACAACGGTGGGAGTGGTTACCAAAATCGTAGACCTGGTCGCGGGGGTCGCGGTAATTATCGCAATAATTTTCAGCGAAATCAAAATAATTCCAACCAAAACCGAAACTATGGCCAAAATCGCGGTAGCAACAACAGTGGACGTGGCTATCGTGGCCATCGTTCATATCGTAACAATAATGGTAACCAAAATGGAAACCGCCAAGAACAGGTTTTACGTATCGTGGGCTCGGAAAACTCATCGGGCCCCTCCCAGCTCCATCGAACGACAGCAATGTCAGATTCGAACTATTGAATTGAAATCAAAAGTCGATTCGAGAAACTTCGTTCAAGAAAAACACATTTTCCAAATAAATTCCAATCTATCTGACTACATAACTGTGAAATGTTCATTATCAAAAAATAATATCATATTTTTGGTCGACACACAGGCAGATGTTTCAATAATAAAAATCAATGCTATACAAAATTCCAACGAACTTTTAAATAAATCCGACTTGGTATCACTGAAGGGTATTACTGAAAATATGACAGAGTCAATCGGTTCGCTAAATATGAATATAGAAATTAGCGAATTACAAATAACAAACAAGTTTCATGTCGTCCCTGATGAATTCCCGATACCATCTCATGGAATCCTGGGAAAAGACTTCATTAAGCAAAACAAGTGTTCGATTGATTATGAAACTATGACGATCACAATACGACCACCGAATATGCGGGAGGTAACGATACCAATTAGAACTGAAGTACTTGGTGGAATAGCAGCGATTCCACCGAGGTGCGAAACTTATCGCACTTTCCATATAAAAAGTACACAATTTCCATGTATTATTGAACCACAAGAAATACATGATGATGTCTTCACGGCTACGACAATTGCTTATGAACCGTACACAGTGGTTCGTGTACTTAACATCAATGAAACGTTGAAGCTGATTGGAACAGAAAATCTAAACGTAACAAGTATCGACGATTACGACATATATAAAATAAAACCACACATCATAAACAAAAATTGTGGTGAGAGAGTAGACAAGTTGAAAGCCATGTTGAAGAAACGAATTCCAAAGCACGCAACAACCGAATTACTTCAGCTTTGCATGGAGTACAGCGATGTGTTTCATGTTGAGGGTGACAAACCCACAACTAACAACTTTTACGAGCAAAAACTTTCTGTAAAAGACGAATCACCAGTATACGTGAAAAATTATCGTCTACCACAGGTTCAAAAGGAAGAGATAAATCGACAAGTTAAAAAACTTTTAGCTGACGATTTGATTGAAATGAGCAGATCAAACTACAATTCACCACTCATCCTGGTGCCTAAAAAATCTACGGATGACAAGCCGAAATGGCG
>NW_022601544.1:0-2627 GCF_009176505.1 Sitodiplosis mosellana | reverse complement strand
TTTTCTCAAGTACATTAAGCAACAAAATTTTATTCCTACATTAAGAAACGAAATCAAGAACATAGAATCAAAATGGATAAATAAATAAGATTGTGAACTTTTAATGATTTTGTTTTTCAAAAACCTTATTAAATGTAGCAAAATTGTCCTTTTCTATTTTTTTTTTTTTTTGAATTCATATGGCAAGCTTCTCGTATTTTATTAATTATTTTCGGAATCATTCATACTGTCTAGTGCCTTGAGTTATTGTTACTAGCAGAATGGGACAAAGATGAGGGATAAGTATGATGAAATAATCGCGATCGTAAATAAATTTGATGCAATAAGAAAACAAATTAAACGGAAGAATGCATCGAAGCGACCCATTAAAATTAAAATAAGAGAATACTTAATTATCAGAACATGGAATGACTTGTTAAGAGCAATCTCGCTATATGAACAAGGAGCAGAAGCCGATATAGATTTCACGACCAGAAAACAATTGCATTGTTATTCGGAACTCGGGGAATGTTTAACAATTCTGAATTCGCAAGCAAAAATAGAAAAATAAACTGAATTCATCGAAGAACCGGCGATAACTGCATATGAACGTAAAACAATTGACAGGGTTCTGAGTACAAATAAAACAATTTCTGAGGAAGAGTTCGATAAATTTGAAAAAGAAATCGAAGAAGAAACAAACACAAACGTAAACACGAAAATGACACAATCAGCCGAAGATTTTTTCAGATTAGCAACCAAGGTAGTTGACACTAAATTCGATGGTGATCCATCAAACCTTGCAGCTTTCATTGATCAAGTTGAACTCTTGAAACCCATGGTAAAAGACAACAATATTCCAAATTTTATCAAATTCGTGAGCACACATTTGGTCGGTAAGGCAAGAGAGGCTTTACCTGAAAACCCACAAAGTGTTAAAGAAATTATCGATGCATTGAAAAGAGAAATTAAATTCGAATCATCGCGCGTTATTGAAGGAAAAATAACCGCATTACGTGTCGATAAACGAGGAACAGGTAGATTCGCAGAACAGGCGGAAAAACTAGCAGAAGAATTTAGACGCAGCCTCATTTTCGAGGGTCATACAAAAGCCAAGGCACAAGAAATGACTGTCCGCAAAACAGTCGAATTGTGTTATAAGTCAACTCGTTCTGACACAGTCAAAGCAGTCTTGGCAGCAACGTCATTCGAAACGCCAAGCGAAGTAGTTTCGAAGTTTGTTGTCCAACAGGACACAGTGCGTCAGGATAGTTGGGCAAATAAAAATAACAACGGTGGGAGTGGTTACCAAAATCGTAGACCTGGTCGCGGGGGTCGCGGTAATTATCGCAATAATTTTCAGCGAAATCAAAATAATTCCAACCAAAACCGAAACTATGGCCAAAATCGCGGTAGCAACAACAGTGGACGTGGCTATCGTGGCCATCGTTCATATCGTAACAATAATGGTAACCAAAATGGAAACCGCCAAGAACAGGTTTTACGTATCGTGGGCTCGGAAAACTCATCGGGCCCCTCCCAGCTCCATCGAACGACAGCAATGTCAGATTCGAACTATTGAATTGAAATCAAAAGTCGATTCGAGAAACTTCGTTCAAGAAAAACACATTTTCCAAATAAATTCCAATCTATCTGACTACATAACTGTGAAATGTTCATTATCAAAAAATAATATCATATTTTTGTTCGACACACAGGCAGATGTTTCAATAATAAAAATCAATGCTATACAAAATTCCAACGAACTTTTAAATAAATCCGACTTGGTATCACTGAAGGGTATTACTGAAAATATGACAGAGTCAATCGGTTCGCTAAATATGAATATAGAAATTAGCGAATTACAAATAACAAACAAGTTTCATGTCGTCCCTGATGAATTCCCGATACCATCTCATGGAATCCTGGGAAAAGACTTCATTAAGCAAAACAAGTGTTCGATTGATTATGAAACTATGACGATCACAATACGACCACCGAATATGCGGTGAGGTAACGATACCAATTAGAACTGAAGTACTTGGTGGAATAGCAGCGATTCCACCGAGGTGCGAAACTTATCGCACTTTCCATATAAAAAGTACACAATTTCCATGTATTATTGAACCACAAGAAATACATGATGATGTCTTCACGGCTACGACAATTGCTTATGAACCGTACACAGTGGTTCGTGTACTTAACATCAATGAAACGTTGAAGCTGATTGGAACAGAAAATCTAAACGTAACAAGTATCGACGATTACGACATATATAAAACAAAACCACACATCATAAACAAAAATTGTGGTGAGAGAGTAGACAAGTTGAAAGCCATGTTGAAGAAACGAATTCCAAAACACGCAACAACCGAATTACTTCAGCTTTGCATGGAGTACAGCGATGTGTTTCATGTTGAGGGTGACAAACCCACAACTAACAACTTTTACGAGCAAAAACTTTCTGTAAAAGACGAATCACCAGTATACGTGAAAAATTATCGTCTACCACATGTTCAAAAGGAAGAGATAAATCGACAAGTTAAAAAACTTTTAGCTGACGATTTGATTGAAATGAGCAGATCAAACTACAATTCACCGCTCATCCTGGTGCCTAAAAAATCTACGGATGACAAGCCGAAATGGCG
>NW_022601543.1:0-4482 GCF_009176505.1 Sitodiplosis mosellana | reverse complement strand
AGAAACAGAGAAAGAAAGAGTGAAAGAGAGAGAGAGAGAGAGAGAGAGTACGAAATCGAGCATTTCAGAGCGTTCAGAATTACGTGAATCTTTGTGCGAAAAAAAGAAAGTGTAAGAATTAATTATGAACTATTTGCTTCTATTTTAACGTTACTTTATTTAGTAAAAAAAAACTTTAACATTTTACACAAACAAAACCGCACGCTATTTGTTAAACATTTTCATTTTTTTTTGATATTTTCGGAATGCGTATAAACTTGCCGAATGATGATTGATTTTTAATTCAAATGTAGTCAACATGTCAATCGAATACGTTCAGGTGGCTGAAGAGGAAGGTGAAGAGACAATTGAATTGCCAATCGAAAAAGATGGAACGTTGTTGCTATCAACGCTACAGGGTCAATTTCCAGGCACATCTTGTTTGAAGTACCGAAACTCTGTTAGCAATGCCATTCGGGGTATTCGCTTAACGGAAGGACGACTTTATCCTCCAAGTGAAGATGGTTGGGGGAATCAAGTCTATTTATGTGCATTTCCAAAAAATAAAAATAGAGAGCTGCCCTCACTACCACCAACTGCACCACCAGTAACTGCATCCTCCGAAACATGGTGTGGCCGAATCATAGGTTTGATAATTTGCCTCATGATAACGCTCCTATTTTATTATCTCTGCCCAAAATGTACAACTTATGTAGAAAAATTGAACTATGTTAACACACTCTCAACTTTTCTTACTTTTGTGTTAGTTTTTGTTAATTATTGTTAATTTCTATTCCAAAAATTAGCAGCAAAATTTACTGTATTTTTGATAACACAATTTTCTCGATTCGAAGGTTTTCCGTAATAACAAAATTCTGTTCAGCCTAAATTGTTCAACAAATCTGTTTCTTCAAATTTATAAACATTTTTTTAAACTTTGAAGCTACCTTTTATTATTTCAAATTCATTTCAGAATAACAGTGTAAAAAAATATAAATAAAATGTTTGTTTTTAACCAAAAAGGATAAGTTTAAATTGAAATAATTGAATTAAAGATAAAAAAAAAAACAAAAGATGTTGAAAATGAACACGAAATGGCCTATTAGACGGCTGAACAAGCTTTTCGTTTCCAAAACTAATATAGTGTAATGATTCATCGTTGAAAATAATTAGCGTCAAAAACAGTTAATAGAGTATAGAAATTTAAAAAAATGTTTAAAATCGAAGAAATGCTTGAAAAGTTGTGAAACTCGTTACGTTTCCAATTGGAATTGAAATTGTTTTTTCTTTGTAGTTTGATTTGTACTGTAGAAATGTATTAATTAATTGATTAAATGGATACACAAGTTAATCAAAATATGTTGGTTTTGTTTTAGGTTTTTTCATTCCGAACTCCCGGTTTCATCAGAAAAAAGATTAAATCCTTGTGCACTGTCAATGGCAATGGAAAATATTTTACTACTTATTTACATACCATTACATACAAACGAAGAAATACAATAATTTTATGAGAAAAAAATATATTGTGTTTTATTCGGAATAACGCCATAAACAACCTAGAAAAGTTTTTATTTTTTTGTTGTAAAAAGAATTCTCTCTCTTTCTTTCAGAAGAAAAAAAAACTCATGAAACAAAACGTAATAATAAATAGAAGCGAAGCATAAATGTGAGTTGTGAGTATCGTATCAGTTAATTTAAAGAATGGGAAACAAACCCCAGTGATCAAAATACATATCTCCATTGCCATGGATGAGCTAAAAATATCAAATACATACTAATTCACTATTAAATATGCACTTTATTGGATTGATGTGACCGCTTCAACGAGCAGATGAGCCACCAGAAACTCCTTTTATTCTTCATGCTCGCTCGCTCAATCATCCGCTCATGCTATTTCACAATGTGAGGTGACAATAGCAAAAGATTTGAACTTTAATCTCAGAACGAAAGATACATTTCACTAATTGTTATGATGCATATGTGTGCTGAGATAGGTACACCACAATGATCTCCCTTTCTCTCTCTCTATTGATTGTAATATTGAGTATATGCATATGAACCGAATCTAAGAGGTACGTTACGCTGCCCCCCTCCAAATTTAATGCTGGGTTGTGACCGGTACCATTATTTAGTGCTCAATTAGTGCTGGCGAGTGGTACCATCGGTTAATTTTATGCTGCGATAGGGAGCTAGCACTAATTGAAAAATGTGTAAAAACTCGATTTTTGGCCCTTTCACAGGGGAGCTACCCGAAAATGAAACTTTTTCGTACCGTGACCGGGCTATAAAATTAGTACTTACGTGCACTTTAAAGTTGCTGAAACATGTACGTTCTTGTTTCTTTACTGCGCACATCATTTTAACAGTGAAGCAGACTACTTTGTTATACGGGTAAAAATGGCACGTAAGTGTGAGCGAAATAGAATGGGTGTTTGTATAGATTTCACTATATAAACCATTGTATTCACAGCGGCGTGAACCCGCGTTCCGAGGATTTCATACATTAAATTTTTTTTCGATTTTCATATAGTATTTTTTTCTTCTCTATTGGTGTTATCGGCACATCGAAATTCGCGCTCCTTATCAGTTAATTTTCACTTCATAGACAAATCACGACCAAAACCACCATTAAAATGAATCATCATACCAATGGAGTCAAAAGTGTATCAAACATTTTTGTTTCAATTAAAGTGAAACACAATTTCAAAAGTCTGCCGATATTTCACGATTCACTTTCAAGCGAACAGAATTTATGTTGCACTCGCACAAAACTGTATCAAATCATGCATATTTTTTCAAAACAGTACATTGAGCGAGTCGCCGAACAAAGTGATACAACGTTCTGTTACTGAAACAAAATGAAACACTTTCCGCGCTTCGAAACAAAGCGCAACGTAAATAAAATAGTAGCCAACGATTTCATGTTTCATATTGATCCAATAACAGATTGGTGTTTCACTTTGTTCGGCGATTTTTTTGCGTTTCGTATGCATCGGCGAAGAGTCAATACGTTCTTTTTATGCTCACGGGTTCAACTAGGCAATGGCTCATAGTCATTGTGAATTTTTGATTGCATTTGCTTACAATCTATGTTCATTTGTTTGTCTAAATCGTTTTTTTTCCATTGAACGGTGAATTTGTTTCATTATTGTTGTTGTTTTTTCGCGTTATCTTCTTCTTCAACTCTTTCTTCATTTTCTGATTTTTTTTTCAATTTGTGTTGAACTTTTCTTTCTTTTGATTCACTTTTTTCTTTCCTTTTCAAAATGCTATAAATAAACACAATACACGTTTTTTTTTTTTTCAATTTTTGAGGCTTTATTGTGAAAAATTTGTACAATATAATTTATTCAAAGTACTGTCCATCGGAAGCTATGACTTTTCCCCATCTTTCTGGTAATTTATGGATTCCGTCCCAAAAAACTGTGTCGGCTTGGCGGCCAAAAAAGAATCAAGCCAATTTTTGACTTTTTTGAAAACAAGTGAACCGTCCTCCACTTAGGTGATATTGAATCGACTGAAACCAGTGGTAATAAGAAAGCGCAATGTCTGGAGATTACAGCCCCCATGAAAAATTTTCAAAATTAATAGTTTCTTAGAAATTTTGTACTTGATAGTCAAGAAGTCATTAAAAAAATTTCCTCAAAAATTCGCTTTTTTTGTGGCGATAAGTCATATTTTTCGATTTTGCTGTCAGAAATTGGTATATACCGATTAGTTTCTATTGAGAACGATGAAAGCTAACATTTTGATAAGTTTCTACCACCTTCCAATGCACCATATCTGCCCCACCCCCGCAAATATGGAAAATCACCCTTTTCCGAGGGAATGATTGTGGCGCCCCCTATAATGACAAGTAACCACGATCAAAATGTGGTTTGATATGCTTGTGTCTATCGAGAAACGTTCATTCTTCACTACCAGTGTCCACTCGATAAAAGAATAATCTATTTTTCACATTTTTCCCGTATGAAAAAAACTGCTCCCGCCAATGCTGTTTTTTTGGCACGAACTCGGACATTTTTGAGCACAATAAAATTCATGATGCAGATATAAATGTACAAATGTGATGATGCAGAATTGTTGACAGATGCCCAAGCTTACCGTACGACGTTTTAGAGCTGATATTTTTCACCAGCACTTACCGCTGGAGCCATCTGTTGGAAAACGGCGGAAGCAAAGTTATACACCCAATATAATAGGGATGAAACGAATTTGTGATAAAAGTGATGTGTATTGTGTGAAAATTCTATGCATTTGATTGATTGTAAGAAATATTTCCAACCCGAATTAGTATGTTTACGTATATGGAATAAGATTGAATGGTTTTGCTGTGTTTATTTTGATTTTCATTATTGAAATCCAGTTTACTTTTAGTATTTTCTATTTTTATTTCGTTTTTTTTATTTAACAAAAAAAATCCAATTGCAGGTCGAAAGTTTGATTTTGAGCACGGATGATCAACCAAACAGAGAAACAGAGAAAGAAAGAGTGAAAGAGAGA
>NW_022601542.1:0-7250 GCF_009176505.1 Sitodiplosis mosellana | reverse complement strand
ACTTGCGTCGTCGATATGCTCGGATATATCCGCAGATACGAAATGCTGAGATGCTGAGCCATTGGAAAGCGTATGTTTGATGGATGTGTAATGATGAATGGGAATCGCCCAATATTTGTTCATGGAGCAAATGACACGCATCCAACAGTCGAAAATAATGAATTGTTTTTAACCAAAATTCAAATTATCTTCATTTTGTCTAAGGTTCTTCGACATTTTTCATAGAGTACATACAAAAACAATGGAAAAGTGACCCAGAATTCGTATTATTCAGCAGAAAAAAACCATAAGAAAAGAGAAGAGAAGAAACAAAAAACACCAACAAAAACATTACCATCAACATCAAACAGTAGCTCCACGCATTGTAAAAAAACACCTTGCTCGTTTCGTCCGCTTGCGTGCGTTTCTTAGTGTGGTTTTTTCGTTCGTCTTCTTTACTTATTTAACCATCTCTCAAAGAAAGTTATTGTCTACGCTGAAATTAATAGAGAAATAAAAACAATGTTGAAAAACGAACGAACCAGAAAAACACACGCAAAATTTCGTACATAAATATTCAAACGAAAGAGAAATGAAAAGCGGTTATCTTCTCAATAACTGGTTTTTCATCGTTCAATGTACCGAATTCGAAGAACCGCATAAATACACACACATTAATTATTTTTTCGCTTTCAAGAACATAAAAAAATGGTAATGGTCGTTTCTTTCGTTCGCCTTTTCTTGCGATGCGCCAATGAACATGAATTATACGGTTTCATTTGTCAAATGAAACAACAACAAACTGTTGACAGTTAATGTGTAGAAAATTCCAAGAGTTTTTTTTTCGTCGTCGTTCGAAGTGTGTTTGTGTGTATCGCAAATGAGACAGACAAAAGAGATAAATGAAATGCATGCATTGACGCCAATTGAAAAACGGCCACAATGAACGTCGTTACGTACATTCACTTTTGGAAGAAAGTGAAAAGCATTTTATTAACCATTTTGTATTATGCATTTTCTTATGTGGCGAAAATTGCATTTACTTTTCATTGAAATTATTCGGAAGTACACGAATTGAGACGGAGGCAGAGAGAGGAAAAGTGGTCCAGTTTCTTTTAGAAATTGCCAACGGTTAGTGAACCGCGTCAAACTCAATCGACTCGCAACTTCTTTTCACGTCGTATTTCCGCAAAAAAAAAAAAATTAAGTGAAATACGTAAATTGAAGTCGCTCAAAGTACTTTGCTGTTCATTGGACGTTTTTTTCGTCATTTGTTCGTTCACAAAATGTGTAGATTCACAAAATCCGATGATTAAGTATCACGATTAAGCGAAGCTGTATGTAAATTGACCAGTGTGATGATTCACGCGGGCCGTATTGTGGTTTTCGTATCATTCTGTTTTAAAATGGCGTCACCATTTCAAGTGACTTTTTCAAATGACTTCAGAGAATTTTTCCAGCATTTTATAATTTTTTCGGTGCATCATATTATCAATGCTAAAAAATCCGAAAACGACGACGACGACGATGAAACCGCAACATAAGAAAAATCGCTACTCATTAGTCAGACGATGAGTTTGAATTTTTCATTCGAGTTGGTTTTTTACGCTTTGTGAAAATGGCATCAATTTCATGAATCATTTTGGAATCACGCTTGAATCATAGCATTTATATTGGTGTTGCTCTCGTTGATTCGACGGCGACGATCGACTAAGAGAGAAAAAAAACCATTCTATTTTAAGCTCGTGTCGTTGATCGAAAATTATGTAAGATTTACATAAACACGTTGTGTGGGATATCCATAACAAATTTGTGTGCACTTTTTTCGTGTATACTCCATGATATAGCCCAATTATTATATATTCATAATTGTCAATTTGCACTCGAATCAACATCCATCAACCGTGATTTTTATTGTAAAATATATTATGTGCGCGATTTTTTTTCCTTTTCTCTCTCTCTCTCTCTCTCTTCGGCGCACACACAAACAATGCCCGTCTAATCTATTTCGTTAGTTTGATATTATCCATCTGACATTTCCGAAATGCATCGATTTAAAGCGATTTAATGCTTAAATGGTTCGAAAGTTGGGTCAGTTTTTGTTCGTCTCACTCTCTCTCTGTCTCTAGTTCGTTTGATTGTTTCTTGGTAAATGCCGACCCCATCAAGCGGAAAAAAGTGTCAGAAAAACGACGGCGACGAAACAAACGAGAGAGGTGAGCAAAGTGCGTGTGTGACCAAAAAAGCCAAAAGGCCTTACCTGGAAACTGATAATGAAACGCAAATAAGTTCGCGCTTGTACGCAGCACGCTATTCAACATTGTGTCATCACTTTGAACTTTAGCCAGGCACACACCAGCAAATTGATTGAACTGACGGCATCGTGCCACAGACACACACACACACACACACACAGTTCACCACCACAAAGTGCAACGCGCCCAAAATTGTTTCGTTTTTTTGTTGGTGCTGCTGCAAACGGCGATGAAATCGGCATATACATTATACAATCACACCAAATCCCGTTTACTGATTCACCTTGAAAGATATTTCGTGAATCGATTGCGACTGTATTTTTCTCTCTCTCTCTCTCTCTCATTTGTTTCGTGTTGTTTTTGTTTTTTGGTATCTTTCTCTTGGTTTTTTTTTTCTCTGCGCTTATATAATATCTGGCTGCCATTTGCAAACGAGTGAAAAATCGTTCGTTTTTCTACTTCATCGTATGCTTCGACCAACATTGAACGCACAGCGAGTAAGCAAAAGGAAAAAAAAACGCTCAAAAATCCTAACTCGATCGACACTCGAGGCATCGAACCAAAAAAAAAATTCAACTAAAACCGGATCTTCTGCGAAAGTGAAAAAAGCGGAATGACAAAAATAAAAAGAATGCCAAAATCATATTTGAAACGTGAAATCGTTTTGAATTAATTAACGACATACAAGGAAGTTGAATTGTCACTTGAATAGACTTATTTGAATATTGTTCTTCGTGTCATTTTCTATTTCTAGTCCCGAAGTGTATGTTTGTGTGTGTTTGAATCAGTTTTTAAATTTTCGGTTTCGTTTGTTGCCATTCATTTGTTTTTGCCTATGGATATGGGGATCTTAAATATTTATAGTATTACAGTAGAACCTCGATTATCCGTCAGGCACCGGACCAGCGCATTGAAGGATAATCGAAAAAGACGGATAATCGAGACTTTCATATAAATAAAACAAAATAATCAAAATTTCCATACTTTCTAATTAGTTTATGATGAAAAACAAGGTGATGTAAAAAATATATAATAGATATGAGAACAGATTTGGTGCATTGTCCAAAATATTGGACAATCTTGTATATACGAGAAGTGTACCGAAAACGCAAAGCCTCTGATTTCAAATCTTATTGTGCGAATGTACAAGGGGCACACAATTGAACTGCTGAGAATAAAAGGCTGACGATTGCAGGTTTTTCGCAAAAGCGGGATAAAAATCAGTCGCACGCAAAAGAGACATTTCAAAAGGTTGCACGCAAACGGAACATTTTATTTTGTCGCATTTCGAATTTTCAAGCCGTGATTACAACAACAATATACTTCTCTCTTGCGTGCAACCTTTTGAAATGTCTCTTTTGCGTGCGACTGATTTTTATCCCGCTTTTGCGAAAAACCTACAATCGTCAGCCTTTTATTCTCAGCAGTTCAATTGTGTGCCCCTTGTACATTCGCACAATAAGATTTGAAATCAGAGGCTTTGCGTTTTCGGTACACTTCTCGTATATACAAGATTGTCCAATATTTTGGACAATGCACCAAATCTGTTCTCATATCTATTATATATTTTTTACATCACCTTGTTTTTCATCATAAACTAATTAGAAAGTATGGAAATTTTGATTATTTTGTTTTATTTATATGAAAGTCTCGATTATCCGTCTTTTTCGATTATCCTTCAATGCGCTGGTCCGGTGCCTGACGGATAATCGAGGTTCTACTGTAATACTATAAATATTTAAGATCCCCATATCCATAGGCAAAAACAAATGAATGGCAACAAACGAAACCGAAAATTTAAAAACTGATTCAAACACACACAAACATACACTTCGGGACTAGAAATAGAAAATGACACGAAGAACAATATTCAAATAAGTCTATTCAAGTGACAATTCAACTTCCTTGTATGTCGTTAATTAATTCAAAACGATTTCACGTTTCAAATATGATTTTGGCATTCTTTTTATTTTTGTCATTCCGCTTTTTTCACTTTCGCAGAAGATCCGGTTTTAGTTGAATTTTTTTTTTGGTTCGATGCCTCGAGTGTCGATCGAGTTAGGATTTTTGAGCGTTTTTTTTTCCTTTTGCTTACTCGCTGTGCGTTCAATGTTGGTCGAAGCATACGATGAAGTAGAAAAACGAACGATTTTTCGCTCGTTTGCAAATGGCAGCCAGATATTATATAAGCGCAGAGAAAAAAAAAACCAAGAGAAAGATACCAAAAAACAAAAACAACACGAAACAAATGAGAGAGAGAGAGAGAGAAAAATACAGTCGCAATCGATTCACGAAATATCTTTCAAGGTGAATCAGTAAACGGGATTTGGTGTGATTGTATAATGTATATGCCGATTTCATCGCCGTTTGCAGCAGCACCAACAAAAAAACGAAACAATTTTGGGCGCGTTGCACTTTGTGGTGGTGAACTGTGTGTGTGTGTGTGTGTGTGTCTGTGGCACGATGCCGTCAGTTCAATCAATTTGCTGGTGTGTGCCTGGCTAAAGTTCAAAGTGATGACACAATGTTGAATAGCGTGCTGCGTACAAGCGCGAACTTATTTGCGTTTCATTATCAGTTTCCAGGTAAGGCCTTTTGGCTTTTTTGGTCACACACGCACTTTGCTCACCTCTCTCGTTTGTTTCGTCGCCGTCGTTTTTCTGACACTTTTTTCCGCTTGATGGGGTCGGCATTTACCAAGAAACAATCAAACGAACTAGAGACAGAGAGAGAGTGAGACGAACAAAAACTGACCCAACTTTCGAACCATTTAAGCATTAAATCGCTTTAAATCGATGCATTTCGGAAATGTCAGATGGATAATATCAAACTAACGAAATAGATTAGACGGGCATTGTTTGTGTGTGCGCCGAAGAGAGAGAGAGAGAGAGAGAAAAGGAAAAAAAATCGCGCACATAATATATTTTACAATAAAAATCACGGTTGATGGATGTTGATTCGAGTGCAAATTGACAATTATGAATATATAATAATTGGGCTATATCATGGAGTATACACGAAAAAAGTGCACACAAATTTGTTATGGATATCCCACACAACGTGTTTATGTAAATCTTACATAATTTTCGATCAACGACACGAGCTTAAAATAGAATGGTTTTTTTTCTCTCTTAGTCGATCGTCGCCGTCGAATCAACGAGAGCAACACCAATATAAATGCTATGATTCAAGCGTGATTCCAAAATGATTCATGAAATTGATGCCATTTTCACAAAGCGTAAAAAACCAACTCGAATGAAAAATTCAAACTCATCGTCTGACTAATGAGTAGCGATTTTTCTTATGTTGCGGTTTCATCGTCGTCGTCGTCGTTTTCGGATTTTTTAGCATTGATAATATGATGCACCGAAAAAATTATAAAATGCTGGAAAAATTCTCTGAAGTCATTTGAAAAAGTCACTTGAAATGGTGACGCCATTTTAAAACAGAATGATACGAAAACCACAATACGGCCCGCGTGAATCATCACACTGGTCAATTTACATACAGCTTCGCTTAATCGTGATACTTAATCATCGGATTTTGTGAATCTACACATTTTGTGAACGAACAAATGACGAAAAAAACGTCCAATGAACAGCAAAGTACTTTGAGCGACTTCAATTTACGTATTTCACTTAATTTTTTTTTTTTTTGCGGAAATACGACGTGAAAAGAAGTTGCGAGTCGATTGAGTTTGACGCGGTTCACTAACCGTTGGCAATTTCTAAAAGAAACTGGACCACTTTTCCTCTCTCTGCCTCCGTCTCAATTCGTGTACTTCCGAATAATTTCAATGAAAAGTAAATGCAATTTTCGCCACATAAGAAAATGCATAATACAAAATGGTTAATAAAATGCTTTTCACTTTCTTCCAAAAGTGAATGTACGTAACGACGTTCATTGTGGCCGTTTTTCAATTGGCGTCAATGCATGCATTTCATTTATCTCTTTTGTCTGTCTCATTTGCGATACACACAAACACACTTCGAACGACGACGAAAAAAAAACTCTTGGAATTTTCTACACATTAACTGTCAACAGTTTGTTGTTGTTTCATTTGACAAATGAAACCGTATAATTCATGTTCATTGGCGCATCGCAAGAAAAGGCGAACGAAAGAAACGACCATTACCATTTTTTTATGTTCTTGAAAGCGAAAAAATAATTAATGTGTGTGTATTTATGCGGTTCTTCGAATTCGGTACATTGAACGATGAAAAACCAGTTATTGAGAAGATAACCGCTTTTCATTTCTCTTTCGTTTGAATATTTATGTACGAAATTTTGCGTGTGTTTTTCTGGTTCGTTCGTTTTTCAACATTGTTTTTATTTCTCTATTAATTTCAGCGTAGACAATAACTTTCTTTGAGAGATGGTTAAATAAGTAAAGAAGACGAACGAAAAAACCACACTAAGAAACGCACGCAAGCGGACGAAACGAGCAAGGTGTTTTTTTACAATGCGTGGAGCTACTGTTTGATGTTGATGGTAATGTTTTTGTTGGTGTTTTTTGTTTCTTCTCTTCTCTTTTCTTATGGTTTTTTTCTGCTGAATAATACGAATTCTGGGTCACTTTTCCATTGTTTTTGTATGTACTCTATGAAAAATGTCGAAGAACCTTAGACAAAATGAAGATAATTTGAATTTTGGTTAAAAACAATTCATTATTTTCGACTGTTGGATGCGTGTCATTTGCTCCATGAACAAATATTGGGCGATTCCCATTCATCATTACACATCCATCAAACATACGCTTTCCAATGGCTCAGCATCTCAGCATTTCGTATCTGCGGATATATCCGAGCATATCGACGACGCAAGTCACTGTATAAGTGGCGTGCGTTGATGTGCACAGCTACATCGACTACACATAAACAGAGAGTTTTACACACAAACAGAGAGCGCAGTGTTTGTGTGTAGTCGATGTAGCTGTGCACATTAACGCACGCCACTTATGTATACAGTGACTTGCGTCGTCGATATGCTCGGATATATCCGCAGATACGAAATGCT
>NW_022601541.1:0-7251 GCF_009176505.1 Sitodiplosis mosellana | reverse complement strand
ACTTGCGTCGTCGATATGCTCGGATATATCCGCAGATACGAAATGCTGAGATGCTGAGCCATTGGAAAGCGTATGTTTGATGGATGTGTAATGATGAATGGGAATCGCCCAATATTTGTTCATGGAGCAAATGACACGCATCCAACAGTCGAAAATAATGAATTGTTTTTAACCAAAATTCAAATTATCTTCATTTTGTCTAAGGTTCTTCGACATTTTTCATAGAGTACATACAAAAACAATGGAAAAGTGACCCAGAATTCGTATTATTCAGCAGAAAAAAACCATAAGAAAAGAGAAGAGAAGAAACAAAAAACACCAACAAAAACATTACCATCAACATCAAACAGTAGCTCCACGCATTGTAAAAAAACACCTTGCTCGTTTCGTCCGCTTGCGTGCGTTTCTTAGTGTGGTTTTTTCGTTCGTCTTCTTTACTTATTTAACCATCTCTCAAAGAAAGTTATTGTCTACGCTGAAATTAATAGAGAAATAAAAACAATGTTGAAAAACGAACGAACCAGAAAAACACACGCAAAATTTCGTACATAAATATTCAAACGAAAGAGAAATGAAAAGCGGTTATCTTCTCAATAACTGGTTTTTCATCGTTCAATGTACCGAATTCGAAGAACCGCATAAATACACACACATTAATTATTTTTTCGCTTTCAAGAACATAAAAAAATGGTAATGGTCGTTTCTTTCGTTCGCCTTTTCTTGCGATGCGCCAATGAACATGAATTATACGGTTTCATTTGTCAAATGAAACAACAACAAACTGTTGACAGTTAATGTGTAGAAAATTCCAAGAGTTTTTTTTTCGTCGTCGTTCGAAGTGTGTTTGTGTGTATCGCAAATGAGACAGACAAAAGAGATAAATGAAATGCATGCATTGACGCCAATTGAAAAACGGCCACAATGAACGTCGTTACGTACATTCACTTTTGGAAGAAAGTGAAAAGCATTTTATTAACCATTTTGTATTATGCATTTTCTTATGTGGCGAAAATTGCATTTACTTTTCATTGAAATTATTCGGAAGTACACGAATTGAGACGGAGGCAGAGAGAGGAAAAGTGGTCCAGTTTCTTTTAGAAATTGCCAACGGTTAGTGAACCGCGTCAAACTCAATCGACTCGCAACTTCTTTTCACGTCGTATTTCCGCAAAAAAAAAAAAATTAAGTGAAATACGTAAATTGAAGTCGCTCAAAGTACTTTGCTGTTCATTGGACGTTTTTTTCGTCATTTGTTCGTTCACAAAATGTGTAGATTCACAAAATCCGATGATTAAGTATCACGATTAAGCGAAGCTGTATGTAAATTGACCAGTGTGATGATTCACGCGGGCCGTATTGTGGTTTTCGTATCATTCTGTTTTAAAATGGCGTCACCATTTCAAGTGACTTTTTCAAATGACTTCAGAGAATTTTTCCAGCATTTTATAATTTTTTCGGTGCATCATATTATCAATGCTAAAAAATCCGAAAACGACGACGACGACGATGAAACCGCAACATAAGAAAAATCGCTACTCATTAGTCAGACGATGAGTTTGAATTTTTCATTCGAGTTGGTTTTTTACGCTTTGTGAAAATGGCATCAATTTCATGAATCATTTTGGAATCACGCTTGAATCATAGCATTTATATTGGTGTTGCTCTCGTTGATTCGACGGCGACGATCGACTAAGAGAGAAAAAAAACCATTCTATTTTAAGCTCGTGTCGTTGATCGAAAATTATGTAAGATTTACATAAACACGTTGTGTGGGATATCCATAACAAATTTGTGTGCACTTTTTTCGTGTATACTCCATGATATAGCCCAATTATTATATATTCATAATTGTCAATTTGCACTCGAATCAACATCCATCAACCGTGATTTTTATTGTAAAATATATTATGTGCGCGATTTTTTTTCCTTTTCTCTCTCTCTCTCTCTCTCTTCGGCGCACACACAAACAATGCCCGTCTAATCTATTTCGTTAGTTTGATATTATCCATCTGACATTTCCGAAATGCATCGATTTAAAGCGATTTAATGCTTAAATGGTTCGAAAGTTGGGTCAGTTTTTGTTCGTCTCACTCTCTCTCTGTCTCTAGTTCGTTTGATTGTTTCTTGGTAAATGCCGACCCCATCAAGCGGAAAAAAGTGTCAGAAAAACGACGGCGACGAAACAAACGAGAGAGGTGAGCAAAGTGCGTGTGTGACCAAAAAAGCCAAAAGGCCTTACCTGGAAACTGATAATGAAACGCAAATAAGTTCGCGCTTGTACGCAGCACGCTATTCAACATTGTGTCATCACTTTGAACTTTAGCCAGGCACACACCAGCAAATTGATTGAACTGACGGCATCGTGCCACAGACACACACACACACACACACACAGTTCACCACCACAAAGTGCAACGCGCCCAAAATTGTTTCGTTTTTTTGTTGGTGCTGCTGCAAACGGCGATGAAATCGGCATATACATTATACAATCACACCAAATCCCGTTTACTGATTCACCTTGAAAGATATTTCGTGAATCGATTGCGACTGTATTTTTCTCTCTCTCTCTCTCTCTCATTTGTTTCGTGTTGTTTTTGTTTTTTGGTATCTTTCTCTTGGTTTTTTTTTTCTCTGCGCTTATATAATATCTGGCTGCCATTTGCAAACGAGCGAAAAATCGTTCGTTTTTCTACTTCATCGTATGCTTCGACCAACATTGAACGCACAGCGAGTAAGCAAAAGGAAAAAAAAACGCTCAAAAATCCTAACTCGATCGACACTCGAGGCATCGAACCAAAAAAAAAATTCAACTAAAACCGGATCTTCTGCGAAAGTGAAAAAAGCGGAATGACAAAAATAAAAAGAATGCCAAAATCATATTTGAAACGTGAAATCGTTTTGAATTAATTAACGACATACAAGGAAGTTGAATTGTCACTTGAATAGACTTATTTGAATATTGTTCTTCGTGTCATTTTCTATTTCTAGTCCCGAAGTGTATGTTTGTGTGTGTTTGAATCAGTTTTTAAATTTTCGGTTTCGTTTGTTGCCATTCATTTGTTTTTGCCTATGGATATGGGGATCTTAAATATTTATAGTATTACAGTAGAACCTCGATTATCCGTCAGGCACCGGACCAGCGCATTGAAGGATAATCGAAAAAGACGGATAATCGAGACTTTCATATAAATAAAACAAAATAATCAAAATTTCCATACTTTCTAATTAGTTTATGATGAAAAACAAGGTGATGTAAAAAATATATAATAGATATGAGAACAGATTTGGTGCATTGTCCAAAATATTGGACAATCTTGTATATACGAGAAGTGTACCGAAAACGCAAAGCCTCTGATTTCAAATCTTATTGTGCGAATGTACAAGGGGCACACAATTGAACTGCTGAGAATAAAAGGCTGACGATTGCAGGTTTTTCGCAAAAGCGGGATAAAAATCAGTCGCACGCAAAAGAGACATTTCAAAAGGTTGCACGCAAACGGAACATTTTATTTTGTCGCATTTCGAATTTTCAAGCCGTGATTACAACAACAATATACTTCTCTCTTGCGTGCAACCTTTTGAAATGTCTCTTTTGCGTGCGACTGATTTTTATCCCGCTTTTGCGAAAAACCTACAATCGTCAGCCTTTTATTCTCAGCAGTTCAATTGTGTGCCCCTTGTACATTCGCACAATAAGATTTGAAATCAGAGGCTTTGCGTTTTCGGTACACTTCTCGTATATACAAGATTGTCCAATATTTTGGACAATGCACCAAATCTGTTCTCATATCTATTATATATTTTTTACATCACCTTGTTTTTCATCATAAACTAATTAGAAAGTATGGAAATTTTGATTATTTTGTTTTATTTATATGAAAGTCTCGATTATCCGTCTTTTTCGATTATCCTTCAATGCGCTGGTCCGGTGCCTGACGGATAATCGAGGTTCTACTGTAATACTATAAATATTTAAGATCCCCATATCCATAGGCAAAAACAAATGAATGGCAACAAACGAAACCGAAAATTTAAAAACTGATTCAAACACACACAAACATACACTTCGGGACTAGAAATAGAAAATGACACGAAGAACAATATTCAAATAAGTCTATTCAAGTGACAATTCAACTTCCTTGTATGTCGTTAATTAATTCAAAACGATTTCACGTTTCAAATATGATTTTGGCATTCTTTTTATTTTTGTCATTCCGCTTTTTTCACTTTCGCAGAAGATCCGGTTTTAGTTGAATTTTTTTTTTGGTTCGATGCCTCGAGTGTCGATCGAGTTAGGATTTTTGAGCGTTTTTTTTTCCTTTTGCTTACTCGCTGTGCGTTCAATGTTGGTCGAAGCATACGATGAAGTAGAAAAACGAACGATTTTTCACTCGTTTGCAAATGGCAGCCAGATATTATATAAGCGCAGAGAAAAAAAAAACCAAGAGAAAGATACCAAAAAACAAAAACAACACGAAACAAATGAGAGAGAGAGAGAGAGAGAAAAATACAGTCGCAATCGATTCACGAAATATCTTTCAAGGTGAATCAGTAAACGGGATTTGGTGTGATTGTATAATGTATATGCCGATTTCATCGCCGTTTGCAGCAGCACCAACAAAAAAACGAAACAATTTTGGGCGCGTTGCACTTTGTGGTGGTGAACTGTGTGTGTGTGTGTGTGTGTGTCTGTGGCACGATGCCGTCAGTTCAATCAATTTGCTGGTGTGTGCCTGGCTAAAGTTCAAAGTGATGACACAATGTTGAATAGCGTGCTGCGTACAAGCGCGAACTTATTTGCGTTTCATTATCAGTTTCCAGGTAAGGCCTTTTGGCTTTTTTGGTCACACACGCACTTTGCTCACCTCTCTCGTTTGTTTCGTCGCCGTCGTTTTTCTGACACTTTTTTCCGCTTGATGGGGTCGGCATTTACCAAGAAACAATCAAACGAACTAGAGACAGAGAGAGAGTGAGACGAACAAAAACTGACCCAACTTTCGAACCATTTAAGCATTAAATCGCTTTAAATCGATGCATTTCGGAAATGTCAGATGGATAATATCAAACTAACGAAATAGATTAGACGGGCATTGTTTGTGTGTGCGCCGAAGAGAGAGAGAGAGAGAGAGAAAAGGAAAAAAAATCGCGCACATAATATATTTTACAATAAAAATCACGGTTGATGGATGTTGATTCGAGTGCAAATTGACAATTATGAATATATAATAATTGGGCTATATCATGGAGTATACACGAAAAAAGTGCACACAAATTTGTTATGGATATCCCACACAACGTGTTTATGTAAATCTTACATAATTTTCGATCAACGACACGAGCTTAAAATAGAATGGTTTTTTTTCTCTCTTAGTCGATCGTCGCCGTCGAATCAACGAGAGCAACACCAATATAAATGCTATGATTCAAGCGTGATTCCAAAATGATTCATGAAATTGATGCCATTTTCACAAAGCGTAAAAAACCAACTCGAATGAAAAATTCAAACTCATCGTCTGACTAATGAGTAGCGATTTTTCTTATGTTGCGGTTTCATCGTCGTCGTCGTCGTTTTCGGATTTTTTAGCATTGATAATATGATGCACCGAAAAAATTATAAAATGCTGGAAAAATTCTCTGAAGTCATTTGAAAAAGTCACTTGAAATGGTGACGCCATTTTAAAACAGAATGATACGAAAACCACAATACGGCCCGCGTGAATCATCACACTGGTCAATTTACATACAGCTTCGCTTAATCGTGATACTTAATCATCGGATTTTGTGAATCTACACATTTTGTGAACGAACAAATGACGAAAAAAACGTCCAATGAACAGCAAAGTATTTTGAGCGACTTCAATTTACGTATTTCACTTAATTTTTTTTTTTTTGCGGAAATACGACGTGAAAAGAAGTTGCGAGTCGATTGAGTTTGACGCGGTTCACTAACCGTTGGCAATTTCTAAAAGAAACTGGACCACTTTTCCTCTCTCTGCCTCCGTCTCAATTCGTGTACTTCCGAATAATTTCAATGAAAAGTAAATGCAATTTTCGCCACATAAGAAAATGCATAATACAAAATGGTTAATAAAATGCTTTTCACTTTCTTCCAAAAGTGAATGTACGTAACGACGTTCATTGTGGCCGTTTTTCAATTGGCGTCAATGCATGCATTTCATTTATCTCTTTTGTCTGTCTCATTTGCGATACACACAAACACACTTCGAACGACGACGAAAAAAAAACTCTTGGAATTTTCTACACATTAACTGTCAACAGTTTGTTGTTGTTTCATTTGACAAATGAAACCGTATAATTCATGTTCATTGGCGCATCGCAAGAAAAGGCGAACGAAAGAAACGACCATTACCATTTTTTTATGTTCTTGAAAGCGAAAAAATAATTAATGTGTGTGTATTTATGCGGTTCTTCGAATTCGGTACATTGAACGATGAAAAACCAGTTATTGAGAAGATAACCGCTTTTCATTTCTCTTTCGTTTGAATATTTATGTACGAAATTTTGCGTGTGTTTTTCTGGTTCGTTCGTTTTTCAACATTGTTTTTATTTCTCTATTAATTTCAGCGTAGACAATAACTTTCTTTGAGAGATGGTTAAATAAGTAAAGAAGACGAACGAAAAAACCACACTAAGAAACGCACGCAAGCGGACGAAACGAGCAAGGTGTTTTTTTACAATGCGTGGAGCTACTGTTTGATGTTGATGGTAATGTTTTTGTTGGTGTTTTTTGTTTCTTCTCTTCTCTTTTCTTATGGTTTTTTTCTGCTGAATAATACGAATTCTGGGTCACTTTTCCATTGTTTTTGTATGTACTCTATGAAAAATGTCGAAGAACCTTAGACAAAATGAAGATAATTTGAATTTTGGTTAAAAACAATTCATTATTTTCGACTGTTGGATGCGTGTCATTTGCTCCATGAACAAATATTGGGCGATTCCCATTCATCATTACACATCCATCAAACATACGCTTTCCAATGGCTCAGCATCTCAGCATTTCGTATCTGCGGATATATCCGAGCATATCGACGACGCAAGTCACTGTATAAGTGGCGTGCGTTGATGTGCACAGCTACATCGACTACACATAAACAGAGAGTTTTACACACAAACAGAGAGCGCAGTGTTTGTGTGTAGTCGATGTAGCTGTGCACATTAACGCACGCCACTTATGTATACAGTGACTTGCGTCGTCGATATGCTCGGATATATCCGCAGATACGAAATGCT
>NW_022601540.1:0-2044 GCF_009176505.1 Sitodiplosis mosellana | reverse complement strand
AGTAGTTCAAAAGATAAGCTTGAAATTAAAAACGACAAAAAATTGCATCAACTCCTTCCGAAATTGAACTGGTTGCGATTGAGTTTCACAAAAGCTTCTGACTGGGGATTTTTCGGTAATAACCATAAAGAGTTGACGTCGTTCATAGTGGAACTACCAAATTCAAAGGAACAAGAGAGACCAGATGACACCCACGTTTTGAGTCTATTGAAAAATAGCAAAAAACTTGAGTCATTCGCCGTTGCAAATACCAATTTAAAACTATTGAAAGGAGTGGAGGAATTTTTGCCGGGATTGAAAACTCTCATAATCAATTCATTAGCACAAGACTATTCAGATGACCAAGTCGACAAAGTCAAATTCAGTTACATCCAATTCCTTTGGATTACAGCTAAAGCCGACCAGACTCCCGAAAAAGTTTACTTCAATGGACTCAAGAGCATTTCATTGGATATTGAACCGAATTTCAACGATAAATGGTTCGAATTCCTTTCACAAAAAGTCAAAAACGATGCAGTCGGTTCATTTGTACTCCGTTCGAAAACACTGTCACGTGAAGATCTTCTGAAAATTGTCGACAATTTACCACATTTGAAAACCATTGAGATTACATCGTCATCCAAATTCTCGGCCTATGAAATTGAGGTGTTTGTTGGCGACAGCAAAGAGTTAAATTCACTGAAAATGGACATTCAAATGGATGAGCCCGAACAAACTCAATTCAGCGAAGAATTCAAGAAACATTGGAATGTTACGGTGATACAATCTGATCCAAAGACATCTGTGCACTTAAAGATTACCAGGTAATTACAAAGTTGATTAGACAAAAATTGGATTGAATTGCTCTTTTTTCTAAATTTCATCAATTTTATAACGAAATGCATCGATTTGTCATTAACTTATTATTTTAAATTTGATTTTAATAAATTATTCCAGAGCGGCTGACCCTGAACCGGAAAAAGGATCAGCTGGATCATTGGCACCTCATTCAATGCAATTGCTGATCGTTAGTCTGGTAGTTGCTCTCGTCAAAGCATTGGCAGCGAGTTTCTAAATAACTCTAAATGTCGTTTCAACACGATTTTTATCTTATAACAATAAGTTAAGCGTCGAGTGTCCGATTCTTCGAAACCGAAGTTGGGTACGAACAAAGACAAAATCAATCATTGCGCAACAACGAAATATTACAATCTTTTTTCTTCTTCTAATAAATACTACCGAACTATTGTGCTCACTATCACAATGCTAATGCAAAGATAACAACTGATAATAAAACAGATGATTGGTTTTTGTGAAAACATATAACGGTTTTTTGCTATTTATTCATTTATCATTTGTCAGTTTCAGTAACAATGGAATAGTAGCAAATCATCAACACATGGCGCGACCAGAATGAAATTTGGCATTTTATTGTTTTATGTTCTGTAAGTGTACTCACAACCGCTGATGAGAAGCGACAATGGTTATTCAAATGGAGAGATCCCAGCAATATATTTTGAGAAGCAAACTTCGGTGTAAATGTAAATATAAGATACATCCGGCAAAGAGATGGATTCAAATCATACTTGAAAGTTGATACTGTTTATTGTCCATTTTCACGTATGTTTACGGAATTTACAAACGCAATGTGGAAAATGTTTCGAAATTGTGTTCCTCCTTTCCTCACCTATCGTGAAGGGCTAGCGTAAGATGGATTTTGTGTATGGAAATGAGTATTTTGAACGAATGGTGAAAATATTGATTTCAACTGATTTTTTAATGAATTTGGGCACATTTTCAGTTCTATCAGTCCATTCAATCCGTTTCTTATAACTGAAATTTTGCTTTTTTCCTCTCAACAAAACGATTAAATGAATTACGCAACACAAAACAACAATTAACAGTGCTGTTTGAAATTCTCTATAATAAAACACATGTTGAAATTCATATTGTAGTCGAGTTATCGATCGAATTTTTCATCAAACACAACAAAAACATCGCATGAAAGAGAGCAACTGATTCATTCAGAAAACAATGAAAACTTTGAGTCATAATTGTTCGTAAT
>NW_022601539.1:0-1916 GCF_009176505.1 Sitodiplosis mosellana | reverse complement strand
TGTAATGACACTCATTTATTTCTATTGCGATTCGTTTTTTTCTTTCCTTTTGCCTTCTTTGGCTTCGGTTTTTTCTTTGTGTTGGATTTATCTGCTGCTGGTTGATTGTTTTTTCCACCGAATTTCTTTTCGCCGCCTTTTCCTTTGAAATCCTGCTTCTGTTTCTTATCGTCGGTTTTATTGAATTTCTTCGGCCCTTTGTGAGACGATTTACTATCGTCCGCATCGACTTTACGTCGTTTTGCATCTTTGTCCTTGCCGTATTTCATCTGTTTGGGCACAAATGCACGCTTTCGACCACCAGTAGTGTTCGGGGCATGGAATAGCTCTGTAACAAATAGAAACGCATTTGCATTAATTATGCTATTGTTTTAGTGGGATGTTTTCTCTTTTTCTTACCCTCATCTGGTTCCTCGCCAACCGCTTCGCGATAGTAATCCGCATCATTGTCTACATGCTCTTCTTCATTGACTTGTTCTGATTTCACAGCGCCAGAAATCGAACGTTTTTTGTGTTCGCCCTTTTGTTGCTCTTTTTTCGCGACATTTTCATTTTGGATCTTCTTGCGGCGCTCCTTCAATCGCTTCTTCTCTTCGCGTACCTTTTTCAATTCGGCTATCTCCTCTTCCGTCTTGACAATAGAATTGTGGTACAAAACCTCTCCCGTGAATAGATCATTTTGGATTTTAATCAATTCGATCGTCAAACGCGGTCCAATCTCATGCAAACGAATGGCGGATTTGTTGTTTTCCAAGTTTCCACGTGAGCTAAGCGTTTGTGGTAACACAACCTCATTGTTTTCATCATCTTCATATTCCGACTCAGATGCATTGCCGCTTCTAAAAGTTGAGAAAGTGTATTGAACACCATCATGCTCAGTTTAAAAATTGAAAATCATCAAACTCACTGCTCAATAAAATCAGCAATATCTTCACATTTCGACAAATTCGGCACTTTTCCCATAATAACCTTTTTAACGCTGCGATTCAGTCCGACCGGCACAACACTGACCGAATAGTGTCGCATATCGACCAGATTTGTCACTGAATTGTACGAAAATAGAACGCATCGTTTGATCGTCGATAAATTCACCGTTGGCAAGTTGATGGTGGGAAACAGGTTTTGAAATGTGTTTGCCATCAATTTCAAGTGATTTCCTTCGCCCGTGAAGTTATTCAAAATGACCTGGAATACAGTTTCAATGCGATTAGCACAAGTGTTCAAAGTAACATTGCAATCAAATTCAAAACTCAACCACAGAAACATATTGTTCCAAATGTTCCGATGACTGGTGCTTACCAAAGGTGCATGTTTGAATGCGATATCGTTGAAATATTGCTTCTTCATCGATGCCAAAACATCTCTGGCCAATGTGAATTGATGTATCTTGTAGCTCAGTGTTGGACCTTTGAACGACAGCTGATTGGCCGATTTGTTGAAAACAATCATGTGCGAAACGTGGAAAACGCCGGACAAACTGACGAAATCCTTGATTTTGTTGTTACGACGTTCACGCAACGATGAGGCGGTGAATGGTTCCATCATACGACGAAAGTCCATGGTCAAATAGGTGATATTTGGAAATGGTAGGCCACGATGGATCACAAACAAATGTGGGGCATTCAGTGTTTCTGGTGATTCTGATTCATCGAATACATGATTTTTCTTCAATGCCTTGCCTCTACGTTTACCCATTTTCGAAAACACCAACTATTCAAGCCCTAAATCGAATAAAAATCCTTCTTTCGGGCGAAAAAACTAATTTTAATCTGTTTTATTTATAGAACTAAAACGTTTTGAATGTAACGACTTAACCTCAAATGTCAAACGTATGTTTCATATGGTAAATAAAGTGCTGTCAGTGTGAGCGAGGTGTCAAACATTTCGTTTGACAACCGTCGAATGAAACGTGTGAG
>NW_022601538.1:0-1945 GCF_009176505.1 Sitodiplosis mosellana | reverse complement strand
TGTAATGACACTCATTTATTTCTATTGCGATTCGTTTTTTTCTTTCCTTTTGCCTTCTTTGGCTTCGGTTTTTTCTTTGTGTTGGATTTATCTGCTGCTGGTTGATTGTTTTTTCCACCGAATTTCTTTTCGCCGCCTTTTCCTTTGAAATCCTGCTTCTGTTTCTTATCGTCGGTTTTATTGAATTTCTTCGGCCCTTTGTGAGACGATTTACTATCGTCCGCATCGACTTTACGTCGTTTTGCATCTTTGTCCTTGCCGTATTTCATCTGTTTGGGCACAAATGCACGCTTTCGACCACCAGTAGTGTTCGGGGCATGGAATAGCTCTGTAACAAATAGAAACGCATTTGCATTAATTATGCTATTGTTTTAGTGGGATGTTTTCTCTTTTTCTTACCCTCATCTGGTTCCTCGCCAACCGCTTCGCGATAGTAATCCGCATCATTGTCTACATGCTCTTCTTCATTGACTTGTTCTGATTTCACAGCGCCAGAAATCGAACGTTTTTTGTGTTCGCCCTTTTGTTGCTCTTTTTTCGCGACATTTTCATTTTGGATCTTCTTGCGGCGCTCCTTCAATCGCTTCTTCTCTTCGCGTACCTTTTTCAATTCGGCTATCTCCTCTTCCGTCTTGACAATAGAATTGTGGTACAAAACCTCTCCCGTGAATAGATCATTTTGGATTTTAATCAATTCGATCGTCAAACGCGGTCCAATCTCATGCAAACGAATGGCGGATTTGTTGTTTTCCAAGTTTCCACGTGAGCTAAGCGTTTGTGGTAACACAACCTCATTGTTTTCATCATCTTCATATTCCGACTCAGATGCATTGCCGCTTCTAAAAGTTGAGAAAGTGTATTGAACACCATCATGCTCAGTTTAAAAATTGAAAATCATCAAACTCACTGCTCAATAAAATCAGCAATATCTTCACATTTCGACAAATTCGGCACTTTTCCCATAATAACCTTTTTAACGCTGCGATTCAGTCCGACCGGCACAACACTGACCGAATAGTGTCGCATATCGACCAGATTTGTCACTGAATTGTACGAAAATAGAACGCATCGTTTGATCGTCGATAAATTCACCGTTGGCAAGTTGATGGTGGGAAACAGGTTTTGAAATGTGTTTGCCATCAATTTCAAGTGATTTCCTTCGCCCGTGAAGTTATTCAAAATGACCTGGAATACAGTTTCAATGCGATTAGCACAAGTGTTCAAAGTAACATTGCAATCAAATTCAAAACTCAACCACAGAAACATATTGTTCCAAATGTTCCGATGACTGGTGCTTACCAAAGGTGCATGTTTGAATGCGATATCGTTGAAATATTGCTTCTTCATCGATGCCAAAACATCTCTGGCCAATGTGAATTGATGTATCTTGTAGCTCAGTGTTGGACCTTTGAACGACAGCTGATTGGCCGATTTGTTGAAAACAATCATGTGCGAAACGTGGAAAACGCCGGACAAACTGACGAAATCCTTGATTTTGTTGTTACGACGTTCACGCAACGATGAGGCGGTGAATGGTTCCATCATACGACGAAAGTCCATGGTCAAATAGGTGATATTTGGAAATGGTAGGCCACGATGGATCACAAACGAATGTGGGGCATTCAGTGTTTCTGGTGATTCCGATTCATCGAATACATGATTTTTCTTCAATGCCTTGCCTTTACGTTTACCCATTTTCGAAAACACCAACTATTCAAGCCCTAAATCGAATAAAAATCCTTCTTTCAGGCGAAAAAACTAATTTTAATCTGTTTTATTTATAGAACTAAAACGTTTTGAATGCTAACAAAACACACGTTCTGATTACAATGTAACAACTTAACCTCAAATGTCAAACGCACGTTTCATATGGTAAATAAAGTGCTGTCAGTGTGAGCGAGGTGTCAAACATTTCGTTTGACAACCGTCGAATGAAACGTGTGAG
>NW_022601537.1:0-3691 GCF_009176505.1 Sitodiplosis mosellana | reverse complement strand
GAGTTTCTCTTCCATTGTCCGGTCTGTTTGAAAGGATTCGACGAGAAAGACAAGAAGACGGTGCACGAAATGAATTGCAAGGTTCGTCGTTACGAATGTCACTTGTGCAAGGAATCCTTCGGATCAAACAAAGCTAACACAATGATTCACTTGCGTGTGCACAGCGGCTTCGAGCCATTCGAATGCACACAATGTTCGAAGCAATTCAAAGAGAAAGGCAATCTCAACAAACACATAAAACTTCATGCTGGTCCACGCTTATTCCGCTGCTCCAACTGTCGCATGGCATTCCCACATCAAGACGAAAAAAATGCGCACGGGGAGAAGTGTGATCGCGATGTCTTCGAATGCTACGATTGTGGCAAGTCATTTGGTTTGCATAAAAGTAATTTGGTTCATCACATGCGCACCCACTCTGGTGAAACGCCATTCGAATGTCAACATTGTTCTAAACAATTCAAAACGAAATCCCACCTCAACAAGCACATGATATCTCATACAAAAAAGCTTCCATTTAAATGTTCGATTTGTCAACAAGGTTTCTTGAAGCAAACTCAATGCAAAGTCCACCAAAGAAATTGCGATCGACGGTGCTATGAATGTCATTTGTGCACAAAGTTCTTTGGTTCACGCAAAACAAACCTAAAAAAGCACATGCGGACCCATTCAGGCGATCAACCGTTCCATTGCCAGTTGTGCCACATACGATTCACGCAAAAAGAGAACTTGAAGCGGCACATAAGTCTAATCCACAACAAGAAAAATCCCTAATCAAATCATTCTCATCGAATTGAATAACTGAACGACCAATCACCGTACCTCAACTTAATTTCAAGAAAAACTACTTTCGTTTTGGATTTTGAATGCCGAACTAACATGATGCTTAACGATTACATTTGACATTTTCATTTGATTTTTTTCTCTGCGAAATCAAATTCTCTAAAAATCATACCTCTTGTTTGCCTTAATTCATCAGTGAAAAGGTAAAACTATCGATTCATAAATAAATAGTCGACAAAAATAAATCAAGTTTGTACATTTTATTCTCAACTGGCGCCATCTGAGTCAATTTGAGCAGATTCACCTTTAATTAGGATAGGATGTGACATTTGATTGAAACGTCACCGCAAACACAATCTCACCTATCAATTTGCACTCACACAGGCGCACAAGGGCCACTTCACCGCTTCATTGATAACAAAACAGAACGAACGAATTGGTGAAACAAAATGGGGAATAAAAAGAAGTAAGTACTTTTCTGTGACGTATCAAAATGTCAGCCCAAAATGATTGGAACAAAATGTTTTTTATTTGATAGTTTTCTTGTTTCTTGTGTATTGCACTATCGAAAATGGCTGACTACAAAAATGATTCGCATTTAATTTTCGAATCAGACGATTTGAGAAAATCATTTTGATTTTGCATAGAAATTCTTCGGAAATTATTTTTGGGCTATCCATTGAATTTGATAAAAATGTTAAATCGATGGAAATGCATCAGGCTTTGTATAGAGAAAAAAATGATTTTTCTCCAGTAGTGTAATGACCACGAAGACTAAACTTCGCATTGAAAATCTTCTTCCGAATTTTCTTGTGACTTTTTCTCTATTTCTCTATTACTCAGACGAACCATTGAAGTTGCAATGAATCAGAACCATCATTCTAATGCAGCAATCGAAATGAAGGATTCAGAAATGGAAATGATCGAGACTAACAACCAGTTGAATCGTCCAGTTGAAGTCAAAGAAGAGCCTCAAATCAAGGAAGAGCCACAGTCAGTTGGTGAATTGATCGATGTTCCCGTTCCGTCATGGAATAATCGTGGCGTTGTACTCGTGCTTGGTGTCGATCAATCGAATGGCGAATATGATTTTGATGATATTGATTGCGATGTCAAAATCGAGGTGAAAAAAGAAGTCGAAAAAAAGAAGGAAGTAGCACCGAAGTCAAACGCTGACTCAGGCAGCAGAAGGAAAGATGCAGAAGGAAATCAACACGATCTACAGCAGCCAAAACATCAAGATGAGGACGATATACTACCGCAAGTAAGTCGCCATGGTGCAACGAAGCCAAAAGTATGCAAAGTTGGTGATCCGAAAAATGTGTCGAAGAAACACAAGTGCGATCAATGCGAATATTTCACCGACCACAAAGGTCATTTCAATCGACATCTATTGAAACACACGGGCGAAAAGCCACACGGATGCGATTTGTGCCCGAAACGATTTTCAACCAAACAAAATCTTCGAAGCCACATGAAAGTTCACGTCGAAGAGCTTCTTTTCCACTGCCAGGGCTGTTTCCAAGGATTTAACGAGAAAGACGAGAAGACAGTGCACGAAGTAAATTGCAAAGTCCCTCGTTACGAATGTCACTTGTGCAAGAAATCGTTTGGATCAAACAACGTTTACACAAGGATTCACATGCGTGTGCACAGCGGCGTCAAACCATTCGAATGCACACAATGTTCGAAACAATTCGCAGATGAGCGCAATCTCAATCGCCACTCGAAACTCCATGCAGGTCCGTGCTCAGTCCGCTGCTCACACTGTCGCATGGCATTCTCACATCAAGACGAAAAAAATGCGCACTGGGAGAAGTGTGATCGCGATGTATTCGAATGCTACGTTTGTGGCAAGTCATTTGCTTTGAACAAATCCAATTTGATTCGTCATATGCGCACCCACTCCGGTGAAACCCCGTTCGAATGTCAACATTGCTCTAAACAATTCAAAACGAAATTCAGTCTCAATGGGCACATGGACTTTCACACAAAGACATTTCCATTCAAATGTTTGATTTGTCGCCGCGGCTTTTCGTTGGAAGTCAAAAGAAAGGCGCATCAACGTAACTGCAATCGACGGTGCTACGAGTGTCATTTGTGCAACAAGTTCTTCCACTCCCACAACACTAACTTGAGAGGTCATATGCATATTCATTCAGGCAAGAAGCTGTTCCAGTGCGAGCTGTGCCGCCGAACATTCACACAAAAGTCGAATTTGAAATGGCACATGAAGAACATCCACCACAAAAAGTACTGAACCACGTTATTCGGTTGCACGGATTATCTCAACGAATATTCATTTGATATGCATTCATCATCAGATCTAATCTCATTTATTGAATCATTTGACCAATAAAAAGCAAATCGAAATTAATTAATCGCAATCATTTAAATATATCTGAATTGATACGTTCCAACAAATATTGTTAATACTTGTAAACGATTTGGTTTTTCTTCTACTCATTATAAATGCAAACATTCAATAAAAATAAAACTTCAATAAAAAAGGGAATATTTGCGTCATCCGGTGTTTATTTATGAAATCGTAAAATGTTGAGGTACATTGACGGATGCAGGCGGAGGCAGAGATAGAGAGAGAGAGAGAGGCCGCGGTACACCAGCCATATGCTCCGTTTGTTTTGACCAACATCCCCTGAACAAATGTGCTCGATTTCTAAACATGTCCATTGCCCAACGTCGAATTACTGTTTGTTGCGGTGAATTGTGTGAAAATTGCTTGAAGTCTACCTTGTTTGATCATCCAAAATACAAGTTTGACAAATGTCCACGGTCCACGCACTTCAGGCTTCGATAATCATCCATTTAGCCATTTAGCCATTTGAGCCCAGGTGCTATTTATCGGATGCATCATTCGCACCGAGACTAATACGAAGTGGCTTCAAAAAGC
>NW_022601536.1:0-3963 GCF_009176505.1 Sitodiplosis mosellana | reverse complement strand
TGGCTTCAAAAAGCCAATTCAATACATCAAATCACTCAAAACTATTCAATCCGATTCATTCGACGGATATTCCAATTTCCTTGATCTCATCATTAGAATGTGAGCAATGAAGAATTTGTGCCCATGCGCTTGGACAGATTTCAAAATATTTTGAATGATTGACTAATGATATCTCACTGATTTGAGTCAAAACTGGTTCATAATTGGCGGTAAAAATATAGAAATGTCATTTCCATTCGCCGCACAGAACGTGAGAAAGAGTGACGAGAGAAGATTGTGTATGAACCTCCAATACAAGCTCACGCATTAGTTTACACTCACACAATCGCAGCAGCTACACTCAATGGTGTATCACCTCATCGCTGACAGTACGAAATCAAGTTCTTTTCGTCGGTGGCATTCAAAGTAGAAACACGTTCTATAGCATCGCTGCTACTGATACAATCATTTCCTATTGAAAAACACGAGTTTCCAAGCGCGTTTTTATTATTCAAAATCACAGTTGGATTTGATTTTTTGTGGTTTCATTTCTCATAAATTTTCCAATAAAATATAAATCATAAATTGATTTAGAAGCAACACTCGGTTGAAATCCGCAATTCGATACAAGAAAATGGTGAATAAAAATAGGTAAGTACATTGACACAATTGAATGCGTCGGCATAATCATAAGAAATATTCGATCTGTTCAATTTGAAAACAATTTTGATGACAAGATTTTCGCCGAGAGAATATTGCAAAAAAAAGTTTCAATTGAAAAAATCACGATTAGGATCACGGATTTTGAGACACTTTTTCTGCACAAAATAAACCTAACCTAACCTAACCTCAAAAATTTAGTTAACACATATTTGTATCTTTTCATTTAGGCGGTCGATAGAAATTGACACAAACGAAATTCATAGCTCAAATACTCCGTCTGGTTCGAATGACTTAGAAATGTCTTCAATCCGAAGCAATATTCATTCCGGCGATTCTTTCCAAATCAAGCAAGAAAACGACATCAAACAAGAGTCAGTGTCCGTCGGAGAATTGGTTGAGGTTTCGATATCGATTCGCAGTGGAATACATGTTCCTGGTTTCAACGAGCGCGATGATGTATACGATTTCGAACACTTGAACTTCGACGATGTTAAAGCCGATGTGAAGAAAGAATGTGACAACAAGAAAGAAGAAGAAGCTGAATGCGGCCAATTTGATGAGGAGCCACCACCCCAAGATGAAGACGATTCGCTGCAGCCAGAAAATGACAACAATGCCCAGGCTCACAACACAAAGAAACGAGGTGACAACACCCATGAAAATCCACGGGAGCGACATAAATGTGACTTTTGTGAATATTCCGCTTCTCGCAAGAGCTCATTGGATCGGCATTTGCTTAAACACACTGGCGAAAAGCCACATGGATGCGATTTCTGCCTGAAACGTTTCACAACCAAACATAATCTTCGTGTCCACATGAAAGTTCACGTCGAAGAGTTTCTGTTCCACTGCCAGGGCTGTTTGCAAGGATTCAACGAGAAAGACGAGAAGACAGTGCACGAAATCAATTGCAAGGCTCGTCATTACGAATGTCACCTGTGCAAGAAATCGATTGGATCAAACAGAACAAAAATGTTACAACACATGCGTGTGCACAGTGGCGTTAAACCTTTCAAATGCACACAATGTCCAAAGCAATTCGCACAAAAGTGCAATCTCAACAGTCACATGAAACTTCATGTTGGTCCATGCTCGTTCCGTTGCTTAAACTGTCACATGCGATTCCCACACCAAGACGAAAGAAATGCACACGAGGAAAAGTGTAATCGTCGTGTCTTCGAATGCTACGTTTGTGGCAAGTCATTTGGTTTGAGCAAAACCGATTTGATTCGTCATATGCGCACCCACTCCGGTGAAACCCCGTTCGAATGTCAACTTTGTTCGAAGCAATTCAAACAAAAATCCCATCTCAATCAGCACATGGCATCTCATACGAAGAAGCTTCCGTTCAAGTGTTCAATTTGTCGCCGAGGCTTTTCGATGGAAATCAAAAGAAAGGCACATCAACGTAACTGCAATCGACGGTGCTACGAGTGTCATTTGTGCAACAAGTTCTTCCACTCCTACAACACTTACTTGAAAGCTCACATGCATATTCATTCAGGCGAGAAGCTATTCAGTTGTAAGCTGTGTCGCAATACATTTACACTTAAATCAAGTTTGAAAACTCACATGAAAAACATCCACCACACCAAATACTAAACAACGCGCTTTGGTTGCATCAATCATTTCATCAAACCTTCAGTTAAAGTAAACTTGCCATCAGATCAAGTGCATTGCCCAGAAAACACAAACAGAACCATAAGAAAATCCAATTATTTCAATCATTCAATGTCCAAACTACATTCAAAAACTCATACTTGATGGATCAATTCGAATCATATTTAGTTTTCATCATAAATCGTTGGAATTCAGAAGAAAATCTGGTAAAATCTCTTCCGAAGGAACAATTCGGTTGGATTCATAGCAAACGAATGGATTATTTTGACTTTAATAAAGAATTTGCAAAACTAATACGAATCTGCATTATTTCATTCTCAACTGGTGCAATCTCAATGACTTCAATCGAAAACCTTGACACTTCGTTCGCCATACGAAACCGTTGACAGGAGACGTCTATGCATTCACTTTCAATGTGTGCGTTTCATCGCTTTGCACTCACACAATCGTAATAAGCATTTTATTCACTGTGTCGTCGCTGACAGTGTGGACGTTTATTCTTTTCGTCGGTGACAATCGAGACGAGCACACGTTTCACAGCCCCGCTGCTGCTTTCGAAGCAATTTTCACTCACAAGCCAACACAAGTACATTTCGATTCAACGCAACCAGAATAGGATTTACTTTGTTAGTTAATTAGCTGTTTGATCACTTTTGAAGTACACCAAATCGACTTGTGAGCCACCATCAAAAGTCAAATGGAATCATATAGCATAGAATCAGTGGAAAATATGGAAAATAAGAAGAAGTAAGTACATTTCGACGTTTCATTGATGAGTATTGAGTAGCCAGTGTATTTTGATAACATCAATATTTGGATTGGTCTAATGAAATGCAAAGTTGCTTATTTTATTCATCGTTCGCACAAATCGCAATTTAATCATTTCGATGAACTGAAATTCAATAGAAAAAATTTTGGAAAATAATTTGATAGGTGCACTGCTAAGACATGATTGCAAAGTTTCTTTTGAACAAACAAACCTAACCTCAAAAGTGCTCTGTTCTTTGTTTAAAATGTCAAATTCTTTGCATTGAATTTTAGGCCATCAGAAGTCGAAACGAACGAAGATCATAGCTCTGGTGCTCCATCGCAATCGAATCGTAAGATGATGCTTTCGAAACAGAACAGATTTCAGCCAATTGGTCCGAACGAAATCAAAAAAGAAGGCGATATCAAGCAAGAGCTATTGTCTGTCGGAGAATTGGTCGAGGTCTCAACATCGAATTATCGCAATGGAAGACAGGTTCCTGGTTTCAACGAGTGCGACGATGAATATGATTTCGATGTCTTAAGTTTGGACGAGGCGAAGATCGAAGAGAAGAAAGAATCCGACGACAAGGAAAAAGAAGAACCGAAAAGAAATGCCGACTCTGAAGAAGAAGCTGAAGACGGCCAACAAGATGAAGTTGATTTGATGCTGGCAGAAAATGACCAAAACGCTTCGGTCCACAACACACCGAAACGAGATGATATTCTCAAAAATTCACAAAAACAGCATGAGTGCAATATTTGCGGATATTCTGCTTCTTATAAGAGTCTATTGAATCGACACATGCTCAAACACACCGGCGAAAAGCCACACGGATGTGATTTATGTCCAAAGCGCTTCAAGAGCAAGCAACATCTCCATAGCCACATGAAAGTGCATGTCGAAGAGTTTCTCTTCCATTGTCCGGTCTGTTTGAAAGGATTCGACGAGAA
>NW_022601535.1:0-5282 GCF_009176505.1 Sitodiplosis mosellana | reverse complement strand
TCTCAAAGCTCAACTGGGACAATTATTCGGTCGCATTCCATTTGCTGGATTGAACAGAAAACAATTCGATCAATTATGAGATTTAGCTGCAATCACTCTGAAGGCCATTGAACGAGCATCTGCTTTGTATTGTGATCGTTTCATTCAGAATCATTGTAAACTTCAACATTATGGCTACGAAAATGAACATAGATATAACATCAATTCTACTTCACTATCATCATTCTTCAGTTCAACCAAAAGTCTTCTGTTTACCGAAATTCATTGTGGTGGAATATCTGGAAATTCTGGTCTGATGGAAGACGTACGTGCATCAGTTTACCGTGGAACCGAATTTCTACAGAGCGTAGAAATGACATCAACTCAGAGTAATAAATATCACGGGATTCACGGCGTTCTCAAAGAACCCATTGCAACGGAACCAAACGTGCAATATGAATTTAGACTTTACCAGCAATTATGGACCAGTACCACGACTGATTTTTCAAAATCCCTAAGAACAACATTAAAATGGTTTGCGACCAATTCAATAACTCAATATCCAAGAGAATGATGCTCTTTATCTCTTTATCTATGCTACTTTTTCGTTTTCATTGCATTAACCGTAACATTTCCGATTATTAGAATAAAATACAACTAGATTTTGTTAGGCTTAACATCTGCTCAATTCGCATAGATTCAATATTGATATGTTACAGATTAAGTCAGTTTATTCATTACAATTTGTGTAATTCAAAATATGTTAAGTTCATCCATCAAATAAATTCCATATGTCTTTAATTAGAACTTCAGCAATCTGACTTGAAACATCGTTTATGTAAAAAATACAAATCAAAGAATAATCAAAGATACAATCAAAATATCTTTCGTCGATGATTACCTTAAGAAATGCTTGTGTTTCAACGTCCAATCGCTGATTGATTATTCGAAGTTTTCCTTCCTTAACGAGATGAATTGTTTTGGTAGAAATAAGTTGTGTCATTTTTTGCACTACACGAAATGTAGACCGGTTGGTTTGGTTTTTTTCCTGACAATTTTGTGGTAAACTAAAAAGTGATTTTCAGAATTAAAGAGATTTTCCATTTTATACTGACATTTTTTCTTTAATAATTCATTTATTAGCCGTGGAATCATATTAGAAAAATGAAATAGAATTAAGATCATCATTTGAAAATGCATATTTCCAAGGCTGAGAAGTTTTCAACGATGCATGCATCATGCATGCTAACGAAAACTAAACGGATCGAGTCTATGTCTTTGGATTCATCTTGCTCCAAACTGTCTAACTATAACTCATAGCTTTGTGAATAATATTTGATGAGCGTCATTCCCAAAATCTCATTGAATTACTTACCCAAAAAAATATAAGGTGGCCACTATCAATTATCTTGAATGAAATATGAATTAAAGCCCATTATTAATTAGCTTCACAAGAAGAATGAGATAAATACTAATTAAAATAGTCAAGAAAAAGACAATTAAGAACGATAGGGAGTTTTGTTTACATTCTAAAGAGTCAATCAAAATATTTATTAAAGTTTTGAAAAATCATGTCTTCCCGTGTTGCATGCATGGAAAATAGATAACGATTAATGTAAATTGATTACGAGAAAAATAAACTAGAAGATTATGTAAAATAAGTAAAAATGAGACTTTTTCTTAAATTTCTATGTTGATTATGAATACGAATAAAGAGATGCTTTTACAACTGAATGTTTCGATGCTTTTTTTTTGCTTTGAGATCATATCTAATCATAATATTTCTTGTTGAATATTTGGATTTAAGCCAATTTTTCTCGTCAGAAATCGTTCGATCAGTCCATTTTCGAATCGTCTGCTACAACCGCTGCAATCGTGCCACTCGCGCCACACGGTTCAGCCTGATTATCCTTCCAATCACCATCATCCACTTCAACCGTTTCGATCGTAACACTCACCCCAGCCTGGTGGTGGTTATTTGCGTTAGCGCAAACAGCTTTATGCCCAAACATGAAAAAAAGGATAGTTGGACGGTTCAGATTCAGCTGCAATAATTTCGATCATTTTGAATTCAACGAACTTGACCGGGAAACTAGCGAAAAAATCCTTTGAATGGATGTAGATCTTCAAATGGGCAGCGCCATGAAGTTCCATGCGTTGCCGGTTCAATGCCAATAAATTGATCTTGGTGAGTTGGTCTGTGGAACCATTGAGAAAGATTTTCGTTAGTTTCACCAATTGGCGAACAGCAGCCAACATATTGCAACGAAATTTTTGGAAATTGAAGTATGAAATTTCGTCGATGTACAATTCAGTCAAGTTGGGCATCTTTGCAATCAAATCGGTGTGTGCAAACGGTAAATGTGATGCTGCGATCCGCAAAAACTGGAGATTTTTGAATGTATACATTGTGGTAAGCACCTCGTCAATGGAAACGTTGAAATGGAGACCGACTAGGTTTGAATGAAGGAATGCCAGTTGCGAAATGATATCAGCTTTGGAAACCACCAGATGCAAGTTCACATTTTGAGCAGCGACCAACTTCATCAGAATATTCATCGTATAATTGAACTGGATGCCATCAGCAGTTAATGCATCTCCACTTGGACTTCTACTTAAATGCAGGATTAGTTCGTCAATTTTCACATTCTTTGCCATCAATTGAACGATGTCATCCACATTTGTGCAAAGTAGTGAGAATCGTCGAATGTTTGGGTTGGTGTCGAGCAATGATTTTATTTTGTCAGCATCTGGACGCTGCGAAGGTGAATGCCACTCGAGGCTTTCAAGTTTGGCGTATCGTTGTTGCAACCAGTCGGTGCCTGTGAAATTCAAATATCGAACTCTCAAGTGTTTCAGATTTGGTGCATACTTGAAAATGCCATCGTACGGATCCTCGACGATGGCAGCATAATCGATGGTGATGGTCTCAGCGGATTTCAACATGTCGACAAGTTTGATACCAGCACCATCCAATCTGCGCCAATCGTTGAAGTGGATTTCCTTCACAACACCCTCCATCTCTTCGCCCTTGTAGAATTCATTGACCAAGTCTAACTTTGTTTCCAGGCCATCACCGTTCAGGATCACATTTCGGATGCTTTTGTCAAAACACTTGATGTACATTTCATCGCGTGGCTCTTTTACCCATGTGCCGTCTTCTTGAATCGATTCAATGCGCATGACCTTCGATGGATATTCTTCTTGAAACTGTTGGCCGCACAAACTGTGCAATCGAGTACAGGTACTACTGAGGGCACACAAGTCATCTAGTGGCAACCGGCGCAGAATATCGTAGCAGCATTCATCCTTCAGTTTCTCGAACGCCGACTTATTCGGTTCGTCATTCTGTTCCCAAAGCATGGCTGTTAATTCACGCTGCGCAAATGATCGTTCTGGAAAAGCGAAGAATACCAATTGGTTACTAACATGCGATTCGATTCGAATACTGCACAATTTATTAAGATGAACGAACAATAAACAAGAGAAGTGTTTTTGTCAGCAAATGATTCATACCCTAAAAATGGCTGCTTCAAAAGACTTATTGCGCAATTGCTGTCTACCAGCGAAAACACTCGTTGTGAAATTCTCAACTAATTGTACAGTCTTCGTTCTTGAGTTGATAAATTCTATTGCGATTGTATTTTAATGATTCGGTAGAGCTCACTTTTGATATAAATCTCAATAAATACGAAGAAAAATCCACAAATTCAATGAAATTTTTGTAAATTATGATCTGAATCACTTGTCAATGATATGCTGTAGTCTACGTCGTTTTGTTTAATGAGTAGCTACATAATGTCATCATCCAAACAGAGTGCGCTTTGCGCTGTCAACATGAATGCAGAATAGATAGGAATTCGAATTCCAAATGAAAAATTTTGTTTGGAGACGATTTTCTATTTATGAGCAAATACAATTTCAGTAGTTAAATTATATATACATATATAAAATTACCACAAACTGAAGTTTACTCCACCAAAAATACACTCAGTTGTATTAAACAATCGGATTGGATAATTTCCTTTTCAAAGCGGGAAACTTGAGTTTTTAAACAACGCATAGACACGATACACACGATATACATATATAAACAAAAATATCCTTGGTAAGCGAGTGTTGGAGTGCAGTATGGTGCACCTAAGCGTAAAATAAAAAGTAAGCTTTTTCTATGAAAACATTCTGGTTTGAAATATGCAAACAATTTTTTTTCTCGTTATTTCGTAGTCACTTTTTTCTGAAAGAAATTTGAATTGGTAGTATTGACAGTGAAAGAATTGAAACTTGAACAGATCCACTGAACGCGTTTAATGATCATTGAATTCAGGTTACGAGATATGTCAACATTTAGTGGGGAAAATACACATTACAGTTCTTTCCACATTGTGTAAAGGAGATAATAAATGAGTCATTCCATTCAGAGTGTAAGCAATTTCGCAACAAAAATAGTCTCAAAGTAATTATTTCTGATCGAAAAAATCAATTGAAACGTTCGGATTCGAAACATCAAAGCAATCAAAAGATTTTTCGTGTAGTGAGTATTTTGATATGAAATTTTAAAAATAAATTTGTTTTCACAATGCGCAAGGCGCTATGACTCATAGTCTTGTTTGAGTTCTGAATGTATTTTTTTGTAATCCGAAACAGCAATGGCCGACAACGTGTTTGAAAAAGACAACCACTTGACTCGCAACAATTCCGAAAAGTTGTACTTGGATGCGAAAACGGCTGATGTGAAATTTGTGTTTGGCAAAGGCACTGACCACGTTGAAACTGTTCCTGCTCATAAGAATATCCTGTCGGTCAGCAGCCCAGTGTTTGATAAGATGTTCTATGGTTCACTGCCCGAACAAGGTGACGTCCCAATCGTTGATGCATATGCTGCAGCGTTCAAGGAATTCCTGCAATTCTTCTATTTGGCTAAAGTTCGACTCACGTCCGAGCACATCATTGATGTGTCGAATTTGTGCAAGAAGTACGAGCTAGTGGAAGGGCTGGCTATCTGTGAAGAGCCATTGCAAAAGTCATCCACCAACAACGAGATGTGTTCCGGCTATGCGTTGGCCATGCTGCCTGAGATACCGAACACGATACAGTTCTGCGAGCAAAAAATCAAATCGAACGCGGAAGCAATTTTGAAATCGACCAGTTTTTTGGAATGCAATCGCGAACTGCTCGACAAAGTCATTCAGTTGGTGACTCCGAAGTGCAGTGCATCGGCTTTTGTTGATGCATGCATGGCCTGGGCCAAGGCCGAATGCGGACGTGATAATCTGCAAGAAACTCCAGCAAATCTCAAAGCT
>NW_022601534.1:0-2696 GCF_009176505.1 Sitodiplosis mosellana | reverse complement strand
AATCAGTCGTTTAATAGCTCAACAATCTCAAAATTGTTAAACTCTCGATATTTTACAATTTGATCGTCATTAACGATCAGATTCAACAATTTCAATTCCATTACTTTTGGTTGAAAATCATAAAGAAATTGCCGAAGCCAAACAAATATTGAACATCTCTCGTGAGTACGTGGTTGGAATTAAAATGGAAACGTGAAGATTTGCCAAACGCAACGCTCGACGATAAGAAGCGTCACTGTGAAATGGATGCATATTTCTCACACTGTGACTTACAGTCAGTTCATCAAATTTTAACATTGCGCACAGCATTGAATATGTTTTTCAAATTAAAGAACTTTAAAACGGCCGCACCATTTACCCAACGATTACTTGAGCTCGGGCCAAGATCAGAAGTGGCGCAACAAGCTCGCAAAATTCTAGAAGCATGTGAGTTGAACATCACAGACGAACACACACTCGAATATGATGAACATAATCCATTTAGTTTGTGCGCCAACACATTTAAACCGATTTACAAAGGTGAACCGGAAGAGAAGTGTCCATTGTGCGGTGCATCGTATCAACCAACATTCAAAGGAACATTGTGTAATGTATGCGAAGTCGTCGAAATTGGCAAAGATGTAGTCGGATTGAGAATATCACCATTGCAGTTTAGATAAATACAAAACCAATCCCAAATTTTTTCATTAATCAACCAATTTTACTTCCATAAGAGAAACAAAACCATTAAGCATTTATACACCCACAAACAAGAAAAAATGAAGTACATTTATTGGCTGTTAAAAATTTAAGATAAAATTTTCATTGTATGTCAATAATTAAAAGTCGTTTCATTTTACAAATTGTATTCACTGCGATTTATTAAGAGAATTTCAATTTTTAAAAAACTTAAACAAAAATTATTGTGCGAAGACTAAAAAAGAACATGATTTCAGTGGATTTTCATTGGCAAATATTTCAATTTATGATTTTTCATCTTCTTACAATAAAATATTATCCCCTGAATTATTAGAGGTGAGATACCTCATATATTTGTACAAACTACAATGCTTTATAATTGGAAAAATTGTTTTTTTTTTACTAAAAATAATACAAAATAGCGAAAGCAAGTGTTTGATTGATTGATGGAATTTGCCATTTATTAGGCATAAATTTCATTCAGATTTCATTGTCCCAAATCAATGAGTTCGCACTGGAGCTTTCATTAGAAATTAAAAGTAGTTTTTAAAATACTGATTAAAATAAAAATCATATAAAAAAAATCGATCCATAAATGAAGTTTGTTGAAATTGTTCGCAAAGGGAGTTTTAGCACGAATTGCTCGGATCGAATGTAAAGTTTATTCCGAAGTTAGCTAACCAGAAAAAGAATCGCGAGAGTAATGTGTGACCTCATTTCTAATAAAAGAATAAGCTTGGGTTAATGTGAGCGGTTACTAGTCAATATTCATAATTAACTATGAAAAATGCTAGAATTGTTTTACAATTTACGATAGAATCCACTTAAGAAAGACTAAACGTGTTAAAATTACGAGTAAAAACGAAAATTTGGACCATTATTAAGATGAAATTGTTGATTTAACCCTTTTTTCTATACCTAACATCTGTACGGCGATTCTGTGCAGGTGCGATTGAGTGAAAACCACGTAAGATGCTAAAAACAGTCTTCCAATCTGGAACTAAAGTCGGCAAACTTCCTCTTAATTGACGTACATGATTCAGATCAACGTCCAATACAACCGGTTCTTCTTCAGTTGTCTGGAATATGAAACGAATGTTAGGGAAGATTAGTCATCATCCATTAGTCCAAAACATTCACTGACAACCAAATCATATAACTCACTTACCGAAAAAGACAATGTAAGCTTCGATTCATCAACAGGTACCATGCCGTGCAATACATAGACTTTTCCATCAAGCACATATCTTAGTGAATAGTCGAAACTGTTTTCATTCCAATTGTTTGGCAGCTTTACGTTACCGTTGGACACTTCATTTGCTCGTAATGTTTTCTAATAGATAAAAATAAATTGTATTGTGATATTTTTCACTGTCATTTAATATAAAAACCTAACCTCTTCTCCTAAACCTAGACATTCCAAATTGGCTCGATCCACCAAAAGCCAATGAGCGATTGCAATTATAATATCTGCTTTGCACTTTATGTCATTTTCGATGATAGAGTACAATAATTTCCAATATGCAGCCGACATTTTACGATTTTATTTCATAAACTTTATAATTTAAACAATTTTAGATAAAAAACATGTAGTAATGTAATACGAAGTTATATTATATTGATTTTTTTTCATCTGGTGTGAATCGATAGAATGTCAATTATATTCACACTACGATAGAATGATTCATGATGAAGCTGTCAGATGTTATATGGCCACACTGTTATTGTGAATGAATTGATTGCAAAAATATGCAGCAGATGGCGAATTCGAGTCATTTTTGAAATAAAACAAAAAAAAATTGTTTTCATTTGATTTAAAGTGTGTCAAACAAAATGATTCTTAACATGAATCCATAGCTAATAAAATAAAGGTAATAATGAATAAAAACTTTTTGTTCAAAATTGATTCAAGTCTAGATAAATGTCATTGGCGATCTTAAATCTAACTGATGGTGTAAAACTTTTTTTTCCGTATTTTTGCATCAATTGACAATAGTTTCATAGGTGAATCTTATTTG
>NW_022601533.1:0-10130 GCF_009176505.1 Sitodiplosis mosellana | reverse complement strand
GACTTTAGCGGCCGCAAATCTATCATCTGCCGCAGGACCTAATCTGTCAAATGCTGAAGAAGAAAACGAACCGACAATATTCGATGAACTTAACCCGGATTGCATGAACGAATTGCTGGATTGGCTGCCATTGAATAGTTTGTGTGCCTTGTGCCAAACGTGCAAAAGTCTACGAAAAACCAGCAAAAATTATTTCCAATGGAAATATCCGTCGGAGGAGTTTACAATCGGTGATGAGATCGTTTTCAATGCACACCATTTGGAATGTTTCGGTGATGATGTTCAATGTCTACGGCTATACGACTCCGCCATTGATGACTTTGTATTCGCTGGATCGAATATAAATCGAAATCTACGGGAAATCCAGTTTGAGAAGACATACAAACCAGAAAATCGCATCACTAAAAAGCACATCGAGAGCATAAAACCAATTCTTCATAATGTAAAAACGGTTTCAGTTGTTGACTGTGATTTGAAAGAAGGTTATTCAGAGTATCTTCTCGATTGTTGTGCAAAAATTGAAGATTTTTCATTTCAAATGTATAAAGATTTGAATAAAAATCAAATCCAACTCCAAAAATATCCAACCATTCGAAATGTTGAGATTCATTTTCATGCTAAAGCCAATGCAACTGTAGGCATTAATGTGATCAAAGAACAAAATGTACAACTAGATGAACTGGTTTTGTATTTCTGCAAAGAGCATGCCAATTCATTATGCTCTGTTTTTACGGCATTGGATTCAATGTACGAAAGAAAATTCTTCAAGCGTTTGTACTTATCGTTTGAGAAAAAATCAATGGTATCGGAGCACATCCATAGAATTGCATCGCTTCAAGGTCTTGAGGGATTACTGTGTTCGTATACTATTAATACCACGATAGATAACCATATAGCCGATATCGCCCGATTGAAAAGTATAAAATACTTACAAATAAACTGGTTGCTGGTAAATGCTGATCGAATTGCACAAGAATTACAACAGCTTATCGAAATTGGAACCTCTGTGGTGTCAATCGATGCTATTGTTTCATTTGTTCGGTTTTCCGCAAAACTATCGCGATTTCATGTCGAAAAGATACGAACAAATAAAGAGAAAAGTCCAAAATTTGATGCATTCACTCTGAACAAACGACGATCAATGCTTGAATATGCCCGAAAATTGACCATTTACATTCCAGAAGAAAAATTCATTAAACTAAAATGGGGGTCGGTTAGAATGGACAGTAATTTGGTAGAGATAAAAAGAGAGGAAAGCTGCATTCAGCTGAAGAAATGTCAAGAGAATCTTGAAATGAAATGCTAAATTATGCACTGAATTGTTTGAAAACGGATAAAAAATAAATTATTCATGTTCAATTTCTATTTTTCTTTAATATTCTTCAATAAAGTTTATGATAAGAATTTTTTTTAACTAAGAGTCTAAATATCGAAATTTGTTGTGTTAAAACGTTAATACTTGAAAGACACGGCTTCCAACGATACAGTTTTTACGCAATTGAGTCATATTTGAAAGCCAGAGCCTGATTTGCTATATTACTTATTATTACAAATTATTTTCTTTTATAAAGAAGTAAACATATAAAACAATATTGAATGCGTACGGCGCATAAATTTGGGATGACATTACAAGTCTACAACGTAAAATTGCGTAAAATGATGAGAATAATATGAAATTAATGCGAACATTTGATTAAAAATGATTTTTTACGGCGATTATTAGGTTCGTCTTTTCACGGTCATTTCCGATTCGCTTCCAGTACTAAAAACTACGTTCCATGCCAGCTGTGTGCATTTCCAACGGAATAGCTTCCGAACGACAGCAGAAAATGTGTACTGGTGTACTTTGATCGCTGACAATTTGCTGCGTTTGGAAATGAGACGAATCAATCCTTTTGTCGTCATACGACGACCGTTGACCAAGAGTCGTTCCAGATTTGGTAACACGGTGAAAATCCTGAAGACATCTTCGTCCGATGGATACCATTCGTGTTCGCCATTCGGAACGATGCACAGCTCTTTGATGGTTTTGTGTCTGGCTACGAATGTTGTACATTCCGTATCGAATTGATCGAGAATGGAAAATTTGCGCAAGTTTTCAAATGATAGTGCCGCTAAATTCCGACCCAAATAGCCCAATTTTTGCATACGATTTACCTGTGTTGAAAGAGATCAGGCGAAAATGATCAAATTTTAGTAAAAAATAATAAGAAAAAGCATTCAAATTTATTATGAAACGATCAAATCAAATCGAAAGATTCGAATGAAAAATTGATCGAATCGAAGGGAAATACAGAATATCACAATACCAGCACAAGCTTTTGCACACTTGGGAACCGAATGTCACCATCACTCCAGAAGTCCGTGTATCGCATGTGCCAAAGTTGAAGTGACTTGAGTTGCGGTAGCTTATCGGCCGCATATTTCAACAGCTTTGCATCGTAGGCGCTTGCATTCCAATAGCGCAAATTCAAGTGTTTGATATTTGGATTACGATCGATTGCGGCTTTCACATTGGCAACGGTGAATGATGATTCGGACCAGCTGTTGGCGCCAAGCGGCACGTTCAAGTTCAAATATTCCAGCTGCGGAAATTCTCTGCCCAAGAAACAATTGTTAACGCAAATACAACCATTACCAAGCGTATGTAAACGGTCGAATTAAGGCCCGCGTTTGTGTGTAGTTTCAGTCATTTTTAACGTCACAATGGAAGTAGAAAAAAACGGTAAAAACAAATCAATTAGAAGGATATAAAAACGATTAGGAATCAATTGATAACAAAATAACTAATCACGTGTGAAACAAGGTCATAAATGGACCCACCTCGAGTATCATCCAACTGTACGCTTCACTTGAACTAGGTCCATTTATGACTTTGGTAAATATTGGTGTGGATATTGAAATTGACCAACTGACTGAGAAAATCTTACATACAACAACTTACCTACGGGTTTAACCCGTATTACATCGTGTATTTGCACACACATTTTAATGTACAAAGCCACAAAAATCAAGCTTTGAAAATAACTAATCGTTAATGTTTTATTTTATCCTCTTAATCTACGCTCTACTTATCATCGACAGCATTTGATTGGCCATCTCGATTGGCCATCTCGACATTTTGGCCATATCCTTTCTAGTGGTAACACAAATGATTCGTGCACATTCAAGTCGAAAACCATACAACGGCCTAGAATGAACGAATTGAACTCGAAATTGAAATACAATAAAACATGAATGTGATTGTATTGTGTAGATCACCTACCTCTGTACAAGATGCACTTCGCCGCACAGATGTCACGATGCCAAGTAGCAGTAAAAGCGTTCTGATCATTCATTGGGCTTGAGTGCCAGTTTTTCTGGAAGGCCCCAATAACCCAATTCCTTTATCAGTTGCATCGTAATGTATTCGCTGCCATAATTGTGGTTTGGCCTTACGATTTTTGACACGAATCTTGCAAATACTTGTGTCACCAATTTTATCAAAACCTGGCAAATCGGATTCCGCTTCCGGTTGTTTGATTACTTTACGACTGCGATGACCTGCAACTCGACGTCGTTGACGTAGTTCACGCCGTCGTATGCGTCGATTGTACCGTCTCACTGCCTGTTCGGTATCCAATTGCTCTGGATTGTGGCTTTCACGCTCACTTCGACGCTCTTCCCGGTGCTTCTCAGCTCTTTCGCCTCTAGTTACATTTGCTGTTGGCTTTTGGCTGGCATTTTATTTTCGATCACGTTGCTTGCGCCGTTTGCTTCGATCAGTCACGATAACCGGTGGGAGTCTCACATCCTTGTGTGGGCGACAATCTTTGCATACTTTGAATCGGTCACTTTTTGTGCTTCTTGGAAATCGCCGCAAGCAATTGGCACAGGTTTGTGATGTATACGGCTCTGGTGTAGGCACAACATCCATTTTGCCGTCCTTTTTTAGGCTAACTATGAACTTTCGCTGATCCGGTGTGAAAAGAACAAAACGAACACCGGATCAGCGAAAGTTCATAGTTAGCCTAGATTTTCGAATTTGATGGGAACGCCGCATCACCAAGGAACACAACTCCTGTCTCATTGTTTGTTATGTGTTTAGCCATCAAATCCATTTCGCGATTAGACTCGATGTACTTGTGCAACGATAGCTGTGCATATTTTCTTCTTGCGTATGTAGCCAATGAATCTGTCAGCATTTTGATTTTGTGCTTAATGAATGATTTCCATTGTGATCCTCGCGGCGATACGGATGTGATCGGATAGCTTTTCAAGTCGCACTGTTCTTTGTGCACGTACTTACTGGTCATTTTCTTTGCCTGTTTGTCGCGCATTCCTTGTCGCGCACCCCAGTGATATTGAATACTCGATAATTTGATGTTGGACTGTGAAATGAACAACAACAATGCAAATCTATGTTAATTTTCATATGATATTTCAACTTACCTAAATTCCAGTAGCGAGAGTCCGACGCACGCAGGCCATTTTTGTTTTCTGGCCGGGATCAATTCCTGACTCATACTTGTAACCGCCTTTGCTGACTGGCTTTTCGTACTTTGCCTTGATTTCACACAGAGACACGCCGGCTCCTTTGCGTTTGGGTCTGCTAAACAACACCGACACGGCACTACTGTTGGTTTGAATTTTGTGGTAAAACTCTTTCGAACCGGTTCTGAGTTGTCTTATTTTGTCAAATCCACCAACAATCACGCAACAGTCATCAAATCCAACAACAACCGCATCGACGACTAGACTCATTCCAACCTAAACAGCATCATCACCAACACAAATTAGATTCATCATCACTGGTAATTGGTTTGTTCAATCAATTGTTCAATGTGGTTGCGGGGCGGGCTTGACAACAACTTTTTCATTGCGATAAATACACATACATAAAGATAAAAAAAATCCACTACATAACTATTGGAGAGTCTGTTTAAAATGTTATTAAAGAAATTTTGTCTTAAAAGAACATATGCCCAGATATTGGGCATTTAAAATGGTGAATTTAAACGAAATAAATGAAATGAATGAAAATAATCGACCCACCAGCCAATGTCATAGATGAGTGAACCAAATTAAATCAAAATCAATGCTAGGATATGAGTTAGTAAATTCGATTCGATGCTTTATTTGTTTGCTAAGAAATGAAAACCCAATTTTATCGAATTGCAAATGTTTTTGTGTTGTTCAATCTTATAATCGACCGCATTCGAATCAGATGACTTTCGTAAGACCATTACTATTGATTAAAACAAAACATGAATATTGCAACTGACACAAACAGACACAAACACACACACACACAGAGAGAGAGCCCAACATTTAACCACCTTTTTATTATACTTAAGTTATTCTTCCTTTAATTTTCTTCTTAACTCTATCGTTTTTTTTTCTCTAGCTATTCATATCATTCAAATCAATAGATTAAAATTTAATTTACCGATTCGTATACAATTCGTATTGATGATGTATATATATATATTCAAAATGCAAGCAAAAAAATAAAAAATAAAAACAAGAAATGTGTTCGACTGTTATGAATAATGTATAACATGAAGTAATCGAAGAAGTAAAACAAGAATAAAGAGAAAACATTGTTAATGTAAAAACAATAAATAAAAAAAAATGCAAAATTAGATTTTTCCGAGAATGATACGTTTACTTTTATTCTGAACATGGAAAAAAAACACAAATTTTCCTTATTAAAAACTACACACAGTTGCTTTGTTGTTGTTTTTATTCGACTGAAATGTTTTTCAAAATTTTCACCATATTTTCGATCAGTTCAGCATTGAAATTGGACTCGGTGAAATGGTTCTCAAAGAGATTACACATTTCAATGTCGGTTTCGGCCTCTGCGATCAACTCATTGTCATAGAATGTCAACTCCTTGGCAAGATGTGCCAACATAATTGCCTGTTGCTTGTAAACCAACTCCAGTTCAGCAATATCCTCTTTGCACTTTCTTTCATAGTCGTCCATGTCGGGTGTGTTCTGCAGACAATTCTCGCTAATCGGTATACTCGGCGGGATTGTCAAGTGTTTATCGACGAGTGCGTGGATTTTCGACAGGAGTCGCACAGTTTCCGGTTTTATCAAATTCAGTGCATTGTTGCCCAATGATTTGATTTTGTTTGCTGTTTCGACGGTAAGTTCTCTTTGCGCCGCAACGATAACATTCTCTGTGAATTTATCCATCATTCGTTTGCAGTGCAACCGAAACAATCGCTCATCTGGTGGTGGTGGTGGTGGTGGTGACAGAAAAAAGAATCAAATTTATTGTAAAGGAAATCGTCTTTACTCACTGCAATGTGTCAAATATATGCATTGTGTACTTACATTCTTTCTTCAGCTCTTCAAGTGTAAAACCATAAAACTCAAATTCAGCTTCAATTTTTTCCATATCCATACTGTGGCTTCGAAATTTTCAGAATTTTCATTCAACATTTACTTGTCTGATTCAATTTCAATGAACAAATTTTAGATCCCAATTGTGATGTGATGTTTTTTGTTGAGTTGAGCGTCTATGCAGCTGGATGTGTTGTATTCGAATTTCAAAATGTCAACGGACGATTGGCTCAAATGTCAAACTTCGTGCATGACTCACGTGCACCATCTCACGTCCGCCTTGTGTCATTTTGACAGCAACAAATTGTTTAGATTTGTTTCTACTACACGTGTTGTATTCATCACAAGTCGCATTCAACATGTTTTAGAATTTTTGAATCGCATTTTATCAGCCGAAAATTAATTTTATTCTTGAATTTGGATATTTATTTGTGAACGCACAATGTCGCGGTTAATTATCAAAAATTTGCCAAATGGCGTAAGTGTTGCAATTCAAAGAATCTTTTTTTTTTCATTGAAGTTAATCGCTAAATTTCATTTCATTGTAGATTACGGAGAATCGTTTGAGAGAAATCTTCAGTAAAAAAGGTCAAATCACTGATATTCAGCTGAAATATACGAAAGAAGGGAAATTTCGTAAGTTTGGTTTCATCGGTTATCAATCGGAACAAGAAGCGGCAGATGCATTGTCACATTTTGACAACACATGTATCGACACGAGCCGCATCAGTATACAAACATGTGCGGCCTTAGGGGCTGAAACAAAACCACAAGCATGGAGTAAATATGCAAAAGATAGTTCAACGTATAAGAAATTGCATGGAATCGAAGACGATGAAGCTACAATGTCGAAACAGAAGGAGGAGGCGAAACTTGAGGAGAAGAAGAACAAAAAAGAGAGACTAGAAGAGATATTCGGCGAGCACAAAGATGATCCGAAGTTCATGGAGTTTTTGAAAGTCCACGATAAGGGAAATGACATTTGGGACAATGATCTCGGATTAATGGAGCAAACCGAAGATGATATTAAAGGAGGAAAGAAAAAGCCATCGACAGTTGATAATCAATCATCTGATAGTGATGATGACGATGACGACGAAAATGAAGCGGCCGACGGTGAAGACAACGACAACGAGGAAGAGATATCAGTGAAATTGGCTGATCAAAGTATTAGCGATTTGGATTATTTAAAATCGCTTAAAAATAAAACCGTAACGAAAAACGACGCAAAAGCCAGTGGTAATGACATGAAAGTAACGGATCTCTACACCATAAAAATTCGTGAAATTCCATTCAAAACCAAGCGAAAAGATATCATCAAATTTTTCAAACCGGTCAAAGCATTTTCGATTCGTTTGCCGACGAGAAAACACGGTTTTTGTTATGTTGGCTTCAAGACGGAGAAAGAATTCAACAAGGCAATGCTGAAAAATCGCAGTTTTTTGAATGGAAAACAGGTGATTCTGATTGATTTCACGGAGAAAAATAAAGAAGCGACACTGCGAAAGGACGAACCCGACAGTGCCAAATCGGAGAAAAGTAACAAGAATCCGAAATGGGCCAAACAGGAGGAGGCGCTCAAAAATGAAGAGGATATCAGTGAATCCGGTCGGATATTTTTCCGAAACTTGAGCTACACGGTAAACGAAGAGCAACTGCAGGAACTGTTTGAAAAATATGGTCCAGTGACCGAAATCAGTTTACCAATTGATCCGGTTACGCGCAAAATCAAGGGTTTCGGTACGGTTACATTTGTTATGCCAGAGAATGCCGTCCAAGCATTCTCTGAACTCGACGGATCGACCTTCCATGGTCGGCTGCTGCATTTGATTCCGGGCAAAGGCAGAGACGATGATGAGAACAATGCCAATACAGAGGGTATGTCATACAAGCAAAAGAAAGAGTTGGAAATGAAGAAAACGGCTGGTTCAGCCCATAATTGGAATACATTATTTTTGGGTGCCAATGCTGTGGCAAATACGTTGGCCAAAAGCTATCAAACGACAAAAGAACAAATTCTTGACACTGCTGGCGGTGGAAGTAGTGCTGCTGTTCGATTGGCTCTGGGTGAAACGGAATTAATTATTGAGATGCGTCGATTTCTCGAAGCAAATGACGTCGTTTTGGATGCATTCAATCAGGCACCGAAAAAACGATCAAAAACTGTCATTTTGGTGAAAAATTTGCCGGCTGACACGCAAATCACAGATATTCAACCAGTGTTTGCCAAGTTTGGTTTGTTAGGACGTGTCGTTTTACCACCCAGTAAATTTACAGCTATAATTGAGTTCTTAGATGCAAGCGAGGCGAAAAAAGCATTTTCAAAACTTGCCTACACTAAATTCAAAAATTTGCCACTCTATTTGGAATGGGCGCCAGAGAATACATTCAAAAGTGCTGCAACGAAAGCATTGGAAGTTGGTAAAATTGAGGAAAAGAAAGATGTTGATGCCAAAGCCTCGAAAACGAATCCATTCGCAAAGGAGAATTACGGGAAAAAGGAGACAAATGTCGCTCATTCCGAACCAGAGGAAGACCCAGTCGAAAGTTACGTGGTCAATGACATTACACCGTCTGATAATAAAAATAACAATGAAGAGAGTGATGAGGACGATACCGAACCTGAACCAGGCACCACATTATTCTTGCGCAATTTGAAGTTTATCACTCAAGTCGAAACCATTCGCGACCACTTTAAGCACATCGGAAAGATTCATCGTGCTCAAGTTGCCACGAAAAAAGATCCAGACAATCCACGGAATAAGATAGCGTTGGGCTATGGATTCATCCAATTTAAGAAGAAAAATTCAGCCGAAAAAGCACTGAAAACTATGCTAATCACAAATATCGATGGGAATTCCGTTGAGCTCAAACGAAGCGACCGTACATTACAGTGAGCATTTTTTGTATTCATTTTGATTTTTTTCGTGATTTTAATTTTCCTTCTTCTTTACTTCCCAGAACTGATGTACAAACGAATCGAAAGACTGCAAAATCGCTAAAACAAACCGGCTCGAAAATTTTAGTGCGAAATATTCCATTCCAAGCTAAAATTAATGAAGTCCGAGAACTGTTCAAAGCATTTGGTGAACTCAAATCGATTCGTATTCCGAAAAAGATGACACCAGGCGAAGATGCACACAGAGGTTTTGGTTTTGTTGACTACAATTCAAAGTCGGATGCAAAGGTTTGTGTTGAATATTGGAAGAATTTAATTTTTTGCTAGGTGCACAATGTGTGTGTGATATGCATCAACGTATGACATACCCTTTCAATTCAATCATTTTCATTATTCCTTACACTCACAATTGTTCCATTGAATATATTATTTTTATTCAATTTTTCGTGAACCATTGTCGTTACAGAAAGCATTTGATGCCCTCAGTCATAGTACCCATTTGTACGGGAGACGTTTGGTATTGGAATGGGCTGCTCCGGATGATGGCATCGAGGAATTGCGAAAAAGAACTGCCGAACATTTCAACGCATCACAGTCAGCCACAAAACTTAGCAAAAAGAGTGTTTTTGATGCTAGCAATGTTAAACAATTCAAAGAGAATAGTGACGAAGAAGAGTAGATTCAATTATGGCCATAATTTGACATTATGTTATCTTCTTTTGTATATTTTTATATATGCGTTAAATAAAAATTTAGACGTTTTTTTTTTAAATCATGGCTCGTACTCATGACCATGTTAATGGCAAATGATTATTTTTGTTGAATTAATCTAAGTAGTCAAAGCAATGATGCAAGCAATCATACTGAATATACCCAATGCTAAAGTATAAAAGCC
>NW_022601532.1:0-16096 GCF_009176505.1 Sitodiplosis mosellana | reverse complement strand
GATCGATCTAAAATGTTAAACAATAGGTAATAACCATATTTTGGCTGTGTGTGTGTGTGTGTTATAATGGACACGGTCAAGAGTGCAGATGCATCCATAATGTCATTGCTGCGGCCTTCTTCTGTATCATTATTTTCTGTTGTGGTTAATTAAAGGAAATTAAACAAACGAACGAACGTGCTGAACGGTTGTTTGGTGTAATTTTCGATGCCTTGATCTTAAGCATAATGATAATTAATCGTCCTCTTAATTATAATATGTTTTCATTGCGTCGATGTTTTCCACTCTGTCCATCCAATCGAATCGCTGCCGCTGCAAACGAATGATCGAGTCTATGACATTTTTCTGAATGTTGTGTGAATAAAAAAAACACTGAGAAAAAAGTGATTACAAGGGAACACACACCGTACATTGGGTTAAAAGTGAAAGTAGAAGATGGTATGTAGCTATGACAATAATCGAAAAAAGCAAGAAAAAATGAATAAAAACACATCATGCGAGTGTGCTAAGAGTTTAACGCATTTTCTATAATGAGCCAAAATGATTGAAACTCAAACAATGTTCCAGTCAACGTCAATTCGTCGTTGAGCAGATAGACACACAAACCTCAATACAATAACCGACAAAACTACATTTTCTACTGCATGCATTCGTACAGTACGATAAATGAATACACGTGTATTTTTTAATTTCGTTGAACAAGTTACTTTGCTTGAAACCAACTCGAAACACACTGAGTGAATACACACTCACACCGGCACGACGCACAACAAATGTAATAAAACAAACCTTTACATTGAAATGAAAACAGAGACAGCATATCGTAAGCGATGACGTGTATGTGGTCAAAGTAGTAGTTGAATGTGTGATGGAATGAACAAGAGTGCCCGCACTACACACTCACACTATTTCTCTCTTCGGGCTCACGTAGAAGACGGGAATGTTTAATAAAACAACACAAAATCGACTGTGGTACATTTCGAGATTGGCTGTCAGTCGTGTGGAATTCGTCTTGCGGCATCAACACAAAAATCGTATTCTTGTGCTTCTCCTCGGCGGTCGTGTCGATTCAGTTACACATTTTTCGGACACAACAGAACAAAAATTCAACTACAATTCATTCTTCAATTTTGTTTATGTAATTACATCGAATTCGTTGGATTCTGTTTATCTTTACCGGTGTCGTTGTTAGTTTGTGTGCACATTATTTTTCCATCTTGATTCACATTCGTCTGTTTGTTCAATATCACAGGTGTGTATTTTTATACTTTTTCATTGTTTGTCATTCATATTACATTTGACAATTGATTTCAATTTTGGCCAAAAAAAAAGAGGAGGCGGCAACTTTTGTTCATAACTTGAAGAAGATACGATGAAAAAAAAAACGGTTTAGATATATTTCATTGAGATCACGAGTTAAAACGTGTGTTGATGTGACGTGGTAGCATTTCATTGGATGGTGTGACATCAATATTGTCTTCCAACGCCGAATGTCCATGTGTGAATGTCTCGTACACAGTCGACGAATTCATTAAGCGAAAAGAAAGATTCCGAATTTTGACATCGAAAGAAATTTCGAATGCGGAAAGATATTAAACCCAAATAATCATCAAGACTAGATGGAAGTCGCGCTTCACGGTGAAAGTAGTTCTGGATTGTTCAGTTAATTTTAAAGCCGAAAACTCAAAAAACCGGATAGCAACGGCGAATGCAACGCAATCCAAAAAAATCGAAATTCATTCCAAACGAATGAACCGACCGAAGACAAAAGAAGAAGAAGAAATAATATTAGGCGCAACCTCGTGCGTTCTTTTTCAAGTTTAATTGTTCGATGCTTGTATAACCGCTCTTTCATCCAAGTGAAACAGCTAGCGGAAAACATTCACGAGTTATTGGATAACAATAGTATATGCGAAGCGGTGGCAGTTTCCAATTCATAATGCGCACAACAGAGTGTATGGAACGATACGAAACAAGCACAAAATCCAGATTGTCAGATGAAGCGATTTATAGATACTATCTAATGACGATTATGCCTCGTTGAAATATGACGACGTTTGCAAAAACAAATGATGAATTTTGTGCACACACACACACACACGCATAACGCACGCAATCCAAAATTGAATGGCTGGCGCATAAGAATCTGTAACGCTGTTGTTGGTTTTTTCTTCTTCTTCTTCTTCTATTTTTGCGAAAAGCATTCATTGCACTCGCTCTCGAGCCACACAGACACAGCGACAGTAGCAATAACATTAAGTCATGCGTAGCAATCAAACGCAAATTGAATGGATATTAATCGTAATTATTCGGCCGGTTAATAATTTCAACTTGTTCTTCTGCTGTTTCTTTTTTTCATCATCTCTATTCTTTTTTGCTAAGTTTTGAGTTCAACTCTAACTGGTTACGGATGTAGAAAAGACCATATCAATATAGTTATTTTGGTTGGTGGTACAAATCGGCGGTCGTTTTCTGCCGTCTTCGTTTGTTTGTTTCATCAGTAGAAAAACCAACAAACCAAACCCGTCAAAAATGTTGCAAATATCGTTGTCTCGCGCTCGGTTCATACCAAAAAGAAACACTGTACAAATAATAAACATTGTATGCGAGTGTGATATGACAGCAGTCGCGACTTTTTCTACCAGTCGTAGTTTCTAGCATTGTCGCGCTGTAAATACCGGATTGATATCGAGTGAGTGAGTGACTGAGTGAGAGAGAGAGAGAGAGAAAAGGGTTGCTGTCTTTATTGAGGATTATCCACGTCGACCATACGTCCGTTAAATCTAACCGTTGAACAGAACACAAAAAACAACTTTCAATTGACGATTTGGCTCGAAATATATTCACCTTTATTGGATTGACAAAGCTTCGTTTAGAATACCTTTTATCTCATGGTGAATTTATTTTTTTCCTTTTATTTGTGTTCCTTCTCATCTCCCAAAAAAATAAACAAATTCAATTCAACCGATTCGATTTTGTAAAATGCTTCGTGTTGTTGTTTCGATCAAGAATGTGGCATCAACGTTAGATTCCAGTATTTTTTATTCGGTAAAGTTAATCGGAATCTGACAAAAAAAAAAGAAAAAGACGAATATAGCTTGCATGACAACATGTGGTCGATCGTCTTTTTCGTTGCTTTTTTTCTAACAGAGGAGAACGAGATTGAAATCGGCACTGACCAAAGGTTACTTTTTGGTTGTTAGATATCTAGACTGTTATGCGTCGAAATTGCTTCTACGAAAAATTTAACACTATTTATTCGGCTCAAATCATTTTCACTCCGATTATGACAAATTATGACTCTGAGCAGTCGAATAAATTGTTATTTCTCCTTCTCGGCGATAAATCGTTAAATAACACGTTAAAACCTATATGAAAATTGGACTTTAAACGGTTTTCCTCTTTTTATCAAGTGTATGAATATTAGAAGCGTCATGCATGTCATGCAAACCTTTACATTGATATTTCGTTATTCGATAAACAAATGATCACATCTTAATTTTATTCATCCAACAGCAAAACCAAATATGGTTGTCATAACTTTTTTGGCTACACTTTCATCTTTCGTTCATTCATTCATTCGCATGTAAGCGTTAATTTTTAAGCGAAGTTTCTTTGATTTTACCATTCTTTCATTCAAATCGTTAACAACTTTCTAATCGAGCAATCACTTTATTACCGTTGTGATTTACATCACTCTCTTTTTCGGTCAGTGGCCCGAAAAGTAGCCAAAGAAAATCATCAAGTATGTGCGAAGGGCGATGAACCAATCGTGTGGAAAAAAAAAATGGCCGAAAATGCGGTGCCAAAATTAGGAAAGTGATTGTGTCCAAACTTTTGTTCGTAGTCAGATGTCACGTAGCCGAAAAAATTTGTCAAATAAAATATGAATCAATTCAAGTGTGGATGACATTGGGTCGATGCTCATATACTTTGGCTCTGCTTGAAGTAGACAAAGAAAACTTTGGGCTGAAATGCATTGAACCAAAGTAAATTTGATGTCAAAACAATTCTCAAGCATTAGAATCAAAATCACAGTCATTGAACCGATAGATATCCATTACGTCCACTTAACTTGGTTTGACTTAACGATGTTAATGTTTCCGTCAAACATGAGAAAAGCCGCATATTGTCAGACGACACACTTATGTTATTGTGATGACAATATTTATTTGTAAAACAAAGCATAATACAAAATAAGTCTGGAGTTATAGGTCAGTGTAAGGGTGGAGCAAAACAGAGAGAGAGAACATAGATACAGACAATAATTAGATGAGATAATTTCATTTATGATCAAAGCCACACACATACAAACTAGACAAATTAAACGACGAAGTGGTCACTTTTCCTCAAACGAACAGAAAAAAAAAGAGAAAATTATATGTACAACTGTGCTTAATTGCTTTCCTTTGTCTTGTTGAATTTGCTCCAACGAAATAGTACACACACTACGCATCTCACCTTTGCCTAAGCTCTAATCGTTCTCTCGTCAACAAAAAAAAGATTCAGTCATCTTTTGCTTTTCGATTTCAGCTGTGACATTGTTCTGTAGCGATCGTTCAGAATCAGACCGATGTTGTGTTCTGTCGTGTGTCCATTTAGTTTTGGTGGTATTTTCGTGTTTTGTGTTTTATTCCTGTTATTTCATTGCATTGTGTTTCTCCATTTGATATTCGAGCTGGCTTTTGAATTTACGTAGTTGTTTTCACGTCATCATCATCATCACCGTGTAAATAAACAGACACAAAAAAATGCTAGTAATCATTTTCTAGATGTTACATTGTTTTGTTCTTTCAGCAATAGTTAGTGTATTTCGTCAGCCAACAAGAGACGATAATCAAAAACAAAGACAAAAAAAAATTACCGCAAAAATGCAAGACGTTTCATAAAGTCAAGACAATGAAATAAACATTTTGAACAAGTTGTCACTTGGGATTGTGTGTATCACACGAGAATTTTCGTTGTTGTTGTTGTTCATTTTATCTCTTTTTGAATAATTTTAATTGCACTTGTTGCGATCTGAAAGATCCGTGTGGTGCGAGTCAGGCGGGGAGATAAGTCGTTAAAATACAACATTGTCTCTAAACGCACCACTGAACGGACAACACGTCGCATTGAATGTCAACAGTTCAGTGTTTACTATTTTAACTACAAAAATAGTTGCGTATTTTGGCCATATTATTTTTTTTTTCTTCACATATGATTCTTTTTCTATCTTTACAAATGCGTGTGTTACGTTGATCTAATGCATTTGGCTTGTATAAGTGAATTCATACTGATATAACACATATCACGCATAACATCCACGTACTGCAATTTGTTTTTCAATTTAACTTTATGTAAAGTATACCTTCGATTGACCAGAACCATATTGACCAGAGAGGGATGGAGAGAGAGAGAGAGAGACCAGTACTAAAGTGAATGTGTTACATCAATCATCGCAAATAAGTTTATTCATTCAGTGGAAAGCAAAAAAAATAAAAAATCATAACGCGAAGAACGCGCGAATGAACGAATGAGTCGAGAAATATGAAATCAAAACACTGAAAAGAGATGCAAGTAGCAATCACCTGAGCTGCGTAGTTGTGCACACGTACAAATATCAAGCAATATTTGTGTACTTTTCGACTCGGCTATTTTATTATCTTTTTTCCCTCTCAATTCGTTTGAATATTCATTTTTCTACTTAGCTCTGAGTGGAAGCAAAAAAGTAGAAGACCCAAAAGATTGCTAAAACCATTTTTCTGGTCGAATATAATCTTTTTGCCAGTTTTTTTTTGTTTTTTTTTTTTTATCAAACAGAGTTTATGTTTTGGTCTCAAATCTTGTTTGTGGAGAAAAAAAAATAAAGAAAATTTGCATAATAACAATTAAAGTGTAAAAAAACAAGTTCAGAAGTTGTCTTGTGAGGTAATCAGAAATTCAGTTGATTAAAATAACATTCGGAACAAAATCAAAGAATCCAATCGACGCTTTTATAATCTAAACTTTGGCCACTTTGATCAAACAATTCGGTGTTTCAACAATTATTTACAAATTTTATGACGACGACGAGACGTATACGGTCATTATCGGATTCGTTTTTGTTGCCGTCATCCAATGAACATTTGATTAGACAATTTTTGATTGCAAATCAACTCAATCAAGCGACGTATAATATGCTTTCGATTCAATATAATCGGTAATTATGATTATTATCATTTTTTTTTTCGTCGGTGAATTATTTCCATCCATTTAATCAATTTCCAACACAACACATCACCAATCTTGTGTTGCTGCATTATTTTCGCCTAATGAATCCATGCCAATGAATAATTTGAAATCTCACAAACAAACAAAATCAACTGAAATCTAAATATAGTGCGAAAGTCAAGTGATTGTCTATGTTACTCTCAAGTCACTCGATCAAAATATGTTTTTTTATGTTTGCCGTTAATTTAGCGATGCTAAAATTGGAAATTATGATTACAAAATTGTATCTTTTCGGTTTCCTTTCACCGTCACATTGGATTAAAAGTGTTTTACTATGGCCGTGTTTCGTTTTATATCTGACCAAAATAACAATACATTGTAAAAAAAAAGTCAATAAATTGTTACGCAATTGTCTTTAAACAAACAATAAACCGATTATCTAAAGAGTTTATATTGGCCGAGCGATTTCATGGCAATTCATTTTTGATCACTTTAACATTTACCTTTACGGCTACACTACATTCGATGTGCGGACACAAAGAGTCAGTCATAATTAAGATGAATTGACGATCGGAACTAACCTTGATCGTTTTTTGTTTGCTAAGTTTAACCCGTGCGATAGTATGTATTCCCCAAAATAAACAAGTTGTTTTTGTTTTTGGATATTTATTTTTAGATTTGAGACTTTTGGAGTCTGTTCAAGTAATAAATTTATCGCAACAATCGAAATAGTTCACCAGCAGCGATATGGCGTCAGAAACGGCCGAATTTTATAAAAACAAAAACATATTCATCACTGGTGGCACCGGGTTTTTGGGCATCGCATTGATTGAAAAGATATTGCGAACCACTCCAGGCGTAAGTATTTTCATTTTGTTTGGTTTAGATGCATTGATTTGTATTTTGTTGCATTAGCCGAGCAAAAATCGAATCTTATTCTTGTTGTCGAGTGAAAAATTGCTAGCAACAGTAAAAACAAATTTTCAAAGAATTGGTACGAAATGACTAAAATGCTTACGTTCAATTTTAGGTGGGAAAAATTTATTTACTTATGCGAGAAAAGCGCGGCAAAACGATCGAGCAACGTTTGGAAGATCTTACACATAATGAGGTAAATCGCATTAGTAATTAAGAATGTTGCAATTTTTCAAATTGAATTTTGGCCATTTACCCCTTGCAATTTTCTTTCATTCGTTTTCAAATTAGGTGTTTGAAGTATTATTGAAAGAACAATCGAAGGATATTTTCAAGAAGTTGATTCCAATTCAAGGCGATGTTGGATTGGAGAATTTGGGCATTTCACCCGCTGATCGTCAAACACTTGTGAGTAATGTGAATGTGATCATTCACTCAGCTGCCACATTAGATTTCCATGAGCCATTGAAGCCAACCGTTGAAATTAACTTGTTGGGAACACGCCGAATTACCCAATTGGCGAAAGAAACACAAAATTTGGCTTCATTCGTGCATGTGTCCAGTGCCTATGTCAATGCATACTTGGTTGAATGTGAGGAAAATCTGTATCCAGCCCCGGCCGATGCAGAGAAAATCATCGAAATGATTAGCACTCTCAGTGATGAAGAAATTGCTGCGAAACAGGCCAGCGTTTTGGGTGAACATCCAAATACATACACGTTCACAAAACATTTGGCCGAACATGAAGTGGCTAAATGCGCCGACAAATTCCCATGCGGCATCGTTCGACCAAGCATGAGTAAGTAAATTTTCAGTGTTTTTCGACGTTTTGACATTTTCTTGTTGTTCGGACTATGAATTAAGCTACACAGATGGCTGCTAACCCATTCTCTCTCCAAAGTCTCGATTTTTCCATCAATTCTTTTGATTTAGAAAAAAAAGTTCCCAGTATTTAGCTTAGTTTCTATCGAAAATGAGCAAAACATTAATTTTTTTTTTAAATTTTAGTCACTGGTGCTTGGAAGGAACCAGTTCCAGGATGGACGATTTCAAAGAATGGACCACAAGGTTTCCTTATGGGTGCATCAAAGGGTGTCATTCGTCGTTTGCCAATCGGAGCCGGTCTCATCTACGATTACATTCCAGTCGATGTGGTTGTCAACCAGGTATTGGTCACCGGTCAGCACATTTACAACAAGAAATCAAATGAGATCACCATCTTCCACTGTACATCGAGCACAACACAACCATTCAAATGGGAAGGAGTACAGGATAAAATCAACGGTTACTTACACAAATACCCATTGAAAAGTGCAGTTTGGTAAGGAATCACGTATTTATTTCAGTTTATTCTAATTAGTTGTTTTTTTCCTCAATTTTTCTTGTCTTTTGTTTCTTCAACATTTCCCAATGAAATTAGTAGGTATTCAAGTGGTTTAGAAAGAAAAGAATAAAATCCGGGAAAAAAAACAAAATTGTAATCAATCCATTTGTAACTATTTGTATCTCGTTTGCAGGTATCCCAACTTGAAATTCATGTCTAGTTTGCTGTTATTCAAACTATCAGCGATCTTCTTCCATTTTGCGCCGGCTTATGTACTTGACACAGTTACTAAAGTGGCTGGCGGTCGTCCAATTTTGGTGCGGCTACACAAAAATGTCTGGAGCTCATTGAAATTATTGGAAAAGTTCATCTTCACCGAATGGAAATTCCACAATACCAACACAAAAGAGCTGATCAAAATGCAATCGTTGACCGATAAAAAGCTGTATAACATTGATTTGACAACGCTCGAATGGGAAGTGTACTTTATCAATTTGGTCACCGGTGTTCGTCGTTACCTGAGCAAAGAAGATCCAAAAACATTGGAAGCTGCACGTTCCAAGGACAAAATACTCTTGGCCGCTCACGTTGTCTTGCAATTGTCATTGTACGGTTTACTTTGGTGGTTCACCGCTTTAATTATTGGCTGCACAACGGCCCAGTGTGCTCTTGTCGTTCCACTCTACTACATTTTGTTTAGCTTCTTGTAAATACATCGTATACATTCCATCCTTCATTTTTCTTACTCTGAAAACTGCGAACAACATTCTACTCGTCATTTTTATGACTATTTTTTTTGAAACTTTTCAAAGCTATTGGAAAGCGAAAAATATTTTGCTAAATTTGTTAACGAATGAACACACTGAAAAGAAAATTGAATCTTTTATGGAGACATTCCATTATTTTGAATATAATATAGTATATGTAATGATTCGCAAGGGACCAAGAAGTATCTAGCATACCAATTTCTGTTACGATAATTATTAAAACAACAACAACAACAAATATGTTACTGTAACCTAGACCATGAATACTGATATCTTCGATTCAATATTCATTTTGATAAGAATTTAAACTAAGAATACAAAACATTGGGCTGAAGGAAATTTACATGATGTTTACAATCTCACTAATTTCACCATTGTTTAACAAATATCAAGAATGAAAATTTTCAATAAAAAAACAATAAATATACTCATGATACGGTGTTATTTTACTAACGAAAAGAAAAAGGGAAGAAAAATATATAATAAAAAAACAACCTTCAACTGATGTCAAGTCCCTTTTCCATATTTAAATTTTTAATTTACCTGCATTCTGTTTAACAATTCATTTGAAAATGTGGTTCTTCAGTAGGGATGGTCATGTAAAAATATACACCACATGTTTTCCATAGGGTACACCAATGGTTTTGAATAACTATGCTTACTAATGACAATTTGTTTCGTTTGTTGATGCTTACAGTTTTTATTAAACAAAAGATTTTTTATCTTTATAAAAATGAAGAGTTTGAATAACAGTAAATCGAGTGATTCTGGTCATCACTCGAATAAAATAGAATGAAAAAAAAAGTGAAATCATTCGATTGAAATTTATGCCGAGCTCTTTTCATGTATGGCGTTATTTACCAATAGGGGCATCAAGACACACGCACACACACACACACACATAGAGTTCGCCGAGCATTGAATGACATTTCGCTTGTTGGTTTTGATGTTTGTGTCAAACGCAAGCTGATATTGCTTTAGAATGCATGCATGATAATACCGCGTCAATAAGAAAACGAAGAAAACATCGAAATAAAAACAAATGTTGTGATCTACTGAAGGTTTAGTAAAGTTTCGTCCATCTGACAAAGCAAACGCGCAATAAAATATCTAAAATGCCTCATAAGCGGAAAATTACCGAGACAATAACGCAAACAATAGAGGTAAGACTGCATCCGAATAATTCAATTCGCAATATCCCAAATTGGTCTTTCATTGGTTTTTCGTCATGCACAATATTGGGTTTGTTAAATTACCGTAGGCGAGTCAGCATCGACCCCATAAGAAGCTTCGCATTACAGCAAAACGTTCGACTAGCAATGCCGGTCCATCGATACAGGTGCTGTCAAATTTGCTAAAAACAACGACAAATAGCAATGAAGCGCTACAAATACTGACTCAAATTTCGGACACATTGGTCAACAGTGCGACCGAGGACATTGTGGAATCGATTCGGAAGCTTCGTGAACATTTCAAACGGGAAAAAGAGTCGGCAGTTCGAGTGAAGGTTAGATACTTACCGTGATTTTAATGTGCATGGAAACGAACTCGATGTTTAATTGATTGAACATTTTTATTTTAGGTACTGGCTTTATTCGGAGAATTGGCTGCCGACAGTCTGCACGATGGCACAAGTCTGGTGGACGAAGTGACTCTGTTGCTGAAAGGTGAAACATCGCCAAAGGTCATATCACAAGGTTTGCACAGTCTATTCAAAATTGGTGAGACACAGCAATTGCCATTACCGACATTGAACCGAATCGTTCTGTTTGCCAAGTTGCAACTAACAAATGCCAGCCACAATGTGCAACGGCATGCATTAACTTTGCTCGGTGCATTTTTGCAACTGCGCGAAGCGGAAAAAGAATCTTTGGATTTGATTAGCCGATACACCGACTCACAAGATTCGCGCGTTCGAGCCCAAGCATTCGATTCAATTCTAACACTTGGACAACGTGACACCTATTTACCGCCACGACTCTATTTTCGAGCACTTGAAGCCCTAAAAGATGACTATGAATGTGTACGAAAGAAGGCACTGCGATTAGTTTATGAACTTGGCATTAAACACACGGAATTGTAAGTAAACAGACGGCTAAATTTTATGTGGAAATATCTTCAGAGCGATGGATGAAAAAAAATGATTTATTTGCATTGGATATTATCACATTTTTCAGTATGATTGACGTGCCCGAATCTGACTCAAAATTGCGCATGGTTGATGCTGCTTTTGGTCACATTTGCTCCGCAATTTGTGATTTATCCATGCTGGTCCGTACACAAGCTGCCAGCTTGCTCGGTGGCATGACGGCGGTTAGCAGCGAATTCTTACATCAGACTCTTGATAAGAAGCTTATGAGTAACTTACGACGCAAGAAAAGTTTGCACGAACGATACACGGAACTATTTCAAAGTGGTGAATGGTCAAGTGGAAAAAAGTGGGCCGACGATGCACCAAAGGAACAGATCAATGCATCGACTGTATCATTGATGGCATCTGGTGCATGTGGTGCATTGGTGCACGGTTTGGAAGATGAATTTCTTGAGGTGCGAACAGCTGCCGTTGATTCATTATGCAAATTGGCCATATCAAATCCGAAATTTGCCGTATTGAGCTTGGACTTCTTGGTTGACATGTTCAATGATGAAATTGAAGGCGTTCGACTCAAGGCTATCGCCAGTTTAACAGCAATCTCAAAACATATCACACTGCGCGAAGATCAACTGGAAACGATGCTGAGTTCGTTGGAGGTGAGTATTTTATTGTTGAGATTTTTCTATATTTCTTTTAAAATTCGGTTCATAACAAATTGGTTCAATGTAATGAACAGAAGAACCACCAAACAAAGTATTATTTCGATTTTATTCTCTAAATATGTGCCTCTCACATGTGACATGTTTTCAATTTTCTTTTCTAACAAAACTCGGGACACAATTTCAAATGAGTTTTTCGAATTGTTGAATTATTATTTCCTCATTGAAATCATTCCGTAGGATTATTCAGTGGAAGTGCGCGAGGGATTGCATGTTATGCTGGGTGTGTGTCGAGTTTCTACGCAAACTTGTTTGCTGATGGTTGTTCAAAAAGTGTTGGACGTGCTGTCGAAATATCCACAGGATAAATATTCAGCCTTTGGCTGTATGCAGCGAATTGGTGCAAAGCATCCGGAGATTTGTATGTCTTTAGTGACGCAATTGCTACAAGACCATCCATTTTTCGATAGTGCCGAAAAAGATGTTGAAGATCCGGCATGTAAGTGTATATTAATGGTATTCTCATCACTTTTTTATCATTCATTTTCATTTGAATAGTTTTTTTTTGTTCAAAATTTCCAATTAAAAATTTACAAATTTCCAATATGATAATAATTATTTGCAGACGTGTGCATTTTAATCATGATATTCAATGCGGCACAAAAATTGCCACCAGCACTGGATCTATTGCCTGAAATCACGATAAAGCATTATTCATATTTGCGTGACACAATGCCGAATTTGGTGCCTGCATTGCCAATCGGTGGAACATCCACTGAACTAACGATCACCCAAGTATCGACTGGATCTCGGCAATTCCTCGAAACAATTTTGAATAATATTCAAGCATCATATTCAGCTCCGCGTGCCCGTCAAGCACTGCTCACTGCTGCACAAGACAATTTAGATCGTTTGGCTGCCATTGATCCAGAACTATCTGGTACGGCAAACTATACGGCCACATTTTTGGGTGCTCAATTGCTGATTGAACAGCTACAATCGTGTTTAACAATGTCGACCAGCCGCACACCATCCAAAGAATGCTTGAATCAATTGATGAAAAAGTGCCTTAAACTACAAAATCTTTTCTCGTCGCTCACACCGAACGATTTACTTATGGTGAAACAGATCAGCTTGCGGGCAAGTGCACTGCATCTTGTATTGATTGTGAAAGATCGATCACAGAGTGCATTAGCACCATGTCAATTGCTCCTACAAATTGCGGCCGATACAAATCAATTTCTTAATGAAAATCCATACATGCGGGCTGATGCATTCACCACATCGATATTGAATCAAATATCAAGCATGAACGATCCGAAACCGGGACGAGTGTTTCGAGAAATTTTACCCATCGTTCAAGCAGCGTCTCCGGTCGCTTCACCAGAAATTAATATCAATGTAAGCATTGGACTCTTTTTTTTTTAATTTTTATCTTCTCTCTCATTTGTTTTGCAACTTTTCATCTTCTCTCTACAGATAAAAATCTGTACGGCTCGTATTTTGGATCCAACGTCAGCCGCATCAAGCGATAATGTGATTAAAGTGACAGCTGGTCTCATTGCAGCCATACCATTTCTGGCCGAAATTGACAATTTGCGTGAAAGTCAGCGATTAGATTTGCGTATGAGAATCAAGTATCCCGATCAAAATGTTCATCTAATGGTACCACGGATGCGAGACCTTAAACGAATGGTCACAGAAAATGGAGAAGATAGTAAGTAGTGAACAATTATCTATTTTTTCTTCTGTCTTTTTTAGCTGATTCGAACATTTTTTTTTCAATTTTTAATCCACGTTTCTTGGTAGCGAATAACTGGCGTCTACGAACCAGCTTATTATTGTCACACGGTGTGTGGACAGAAGCGAGTCAAATCGACATTTCACTTTGTTTATCAGTGAGGCCAGGGCATGAATTGGAACTCTGTAAGCCGGTTAAGGTTATGTTTGCTCCAAAACCGGTCAAACGTGGAATTTAAAAATTTATTCAGTTTGATTAAAAATATGTAGATAATAAAAAAAATTGTCCACTCTAGTGATTTGAATATTGTTTTTTTTTTAATTGAATGTCGCAAGTTTTCATTTGCTGCGATTAACCTTTTGTTCGTCCATGGTGCTGCCAACTTAACTTCGTATGAATACTGGACTGTGATGAAGACAGTAAAATAGTGAATGAAGAATATTACAGAGAAGTCATTGAACCATACGTAGACAATAGATATGCACGTTAATTGACCTTTTTTTTACTATATTTTATCTATATTGATGAGTTTTTTGTCTCACAAGGAATGATTGTTTTTTGTTGTGATGTTCAGCAAAGTTGTTTCACCGGCCAAGATCTATGTATCATTTTTAGAATTCGGAGAATCCGATTTTCCGCCATTCTTGGGAAAATTGTGGAAAAATGTCACTGTATTTGGACTTTGATTAAAAACATAACTTTTAACACTACGACGGAACGGATATTTTTCGGTTAAATACAAAAACGTCAAAAAATAAAACAAAATCGTCTAAAAAAATGACAATTTCGTCTAAAGGAAATGGTCCTTTTTTTTTAACAAATTCGTCTAAAATATTTTTTTTTTAAATGACAAAATCATCTAAAACACTCTTAAAAATCAAAAATTCATATGATATTTTTATGCTGAAAGAATCGCCTGAAATATGCCAAAAAACGACTATGAACAATAGTTCATTTTAAATGACAAAATAATAATTTAAAATCCCAATTTTTTCAATATCTTCTTTATTTTTTACTTTAAGAATCACAAATTTTGCCGAACACATTGCATATGAGCTTAGTTTGATTCCAAAAAGAGATATGATCAAAACCATACCCAATGAATTTAATAAGACTGAAGATGGCTTTCCAATCCGGAGAGTATTTTTTCATTTGCCAGTCACTGATAGCATATTTCAGGCGATTTTTTCAGCATGAAAATATCATATGAATTTTTGATTTTTGAGAGTGTTTTAAATGATATTGTCACTTTAAATAAACATTTTGTTAATAGACGTTTTTGTCAATTTTGTCAGAAAACTCGTATTTAGACGATTTTGTTATTTTAAAACCCGATTTTGTTAAGAAAAAAATTGTCACATTTTTAGATGATTTTGTCATTTAAAAAAAATATTTTAGACGAATTTGTTAAAAAAAAGGGACCATTTCCTTTAGACGAAATTGTCATTTTTTTTAGACGATTTTGTTGTATTTTTAGACGTTTTTGTAAGCGGCCTATTTTTCTACACCATATCTAAGTATTGTATTTAGATATAGCTAAGATTTTGTTGAAGAAATCAAAGTATGCCTCTCACTCAGTTCGAGTTATGGGCCATGAAACACCTGGGTCATTTAAGATTCGTTAACAACAGAAGTGTAAGTTTTTTTCTTGAAAAAATAATGAGCAAAAATTAAGACAAACTCTCTATCAGTAAAAATAGTTAAATTTTAATGGTGATTTATTAACTTTTCATTCTGATACAAATTACGAAAACAATTTTTCGCTGAAAAATTATTTACTAGATTGTAATTTTTATGATTAAAAAAGTTAACCTGAAATAGTTTATATTTTAATAAGGATCATATATGCGCGGCACGACATCATTCATCCTTACGTATCGAACTTCTAACCACTCACATTCATGTTCATTTTTTGCTAAAACATCATCTGGAATACATTTACTGTTTTTTTTTTGTAATTAAGATTTTGGTTCGGATCCGATTTTTGACCAAACGCAGAACTGATTCATAGCTTTCTAAATTAACTCCTAATTGTACAACGTGACATTCAAATTCCAATAGGTTTTTACCATAAGGCAATACGTTTCCAATTTCAAGCATTGGAAGGGGTTCGTCTTCAAAAGGATCATCAGCACAAAGCATCATGATTGACTCTAATGCAGTTTGCGTTTTCAAAATAGTAATCATCAATTCATTGAAGCAATTTTTCGGAAATATCATGAAATCCAAATATTTTAATGTTCTTATGGTTGACAATTGATAAGAATAATCGATATTCGGATTCTCATCACATAGATAGATCTTCATCGTTTCAATTGGCACCTCATTTTCGGCAAAAGTGTTGACCATTGTTTTGAATAAGATCGTACTATTCAAATCAATTTCGAAATGTTTTAGCTGTCC
>NW_022601531.1:0-16138 GCF_009176505.1 Sitodiplosis mosellana | reverse complement strand
GATCGATCTAAAATGTTAAACAATAGGTAATAACCATATTTTGGCTGTGTGTGTGTGTGTGTTATAATGGACACGGTCAAGAGTGCAGATGCATCCATAATGTCATTGCTGCGGCCTTCTTCTGTATCATTATTTTCTGTTGTGGTTAATTAAAGGAAATTAAACAAACGAACGAACGTGCTGAACGGTTGTTTGGTGTAATTTTCGATGCCTTGATCTTAAGCATAATGATAATTAATCGTCCTCTTAATTATAATATGTTTTCATTGCGTCGATGTTTTCCACTCTGTCCATCCAATCGAATCGCTGCCGCTGCAAACGAATGATCGAGTCTATGACATTTTTCTGAATGTTGTGTGAATAAAAAAAACACTGAGAAAAAAGTGATTACAAGGGAACACACACCGTACATTGGGTTAAAAGTGAAAGTAGAAGATGGTATGTAGCTATGACAATAATCGAAAAAAGCAAGAAAAAATGAATAAAAACACATCATGCGAGTGTGCTAAGAGTTTAACGCATTTTCTATAATGAGCCAAAATGATTGAAACTCAAACAATGTTCCAGTCAACGTCAATTCGTCGTTGAGCAGATAGACACACAAACCTCAATACAATAACCGACAAAACTACATTTTCTACTGCATGCATTCGTACAGTACGATAAATGAATACACGTGTATTTTTTAATTTCGTTGAACAAGTTACTTTGCTTGAAACCAACTCGAAACACACTGAGTGAATACACACTCACACCGGCACGACGCACAACAAATGTAATAAAACAAACCTTTACATTGAAATGAAAACAGAGACAGCATATCGTAAGCGATGACGTGTATGTGGTCAAAGTAGTAGTTGAATGTGTGATGGAATGAACAAGAGTGCCCGCACTACACACTCACACTATTTCTCTCTTCGGGCTCACGTAGAAGACGGGAATGTTTAATAAAACAACACAAAATCGACTGTGGTACATTTCGAGATTGGCTGTCAGTCGTGTGGAATTCGTCTTGCGGCATCAACACAAAAATCGTATTCTTGTGCTTCTCCTCGGCGGTCGTGTCGATTCAGTTACACATTTTTCGGACACAACAGAACAAAAATTCAACTACAATTCATTCTTCAATTTTGTTTATGTAATTACATCGAATTCGTTGGATTCTGTTTATCTTTACCGGTGTCGTTGTTAGTTTGTGTGCACATTATTTTTCCATCTTGATTCACATTCGTCTGTTTGTTCAATATCACAGGTGTGTATTTTTATACTTTTTCATTGTTTGTCATTCATATTACATTTGACAATTGATTTCAATTTTGGCCAAAAAAAAAGAGGAGGCGGCAACTTTTGTTCATAACTTGAAGAAGATACGATGAAAAAAAAAACGGTTTAGATATATTTCATTGAGATCACGAGTTAAAACGTGTGTTGATGTGACGTGGTAGCATTTCATTGGATGGTGTGACATCAATATTGTCTTCCAACGCCGAATGTCCATGTGTGAATGTCTCGTACACAGTCGACGAATTCATTAAGCGAAAAGAAAGATTCCGAATTTTGACATCGAAAGAAATTTCGAATGCGGAAAGATATTAAACCCAAATAATCATCAAGACTAGATGGAAGTCGCGCTTCACGGTGAAAGTAGTTCTGGATTGTTCAGTTAATTTTAAAGCCGAAAACTCAAAAAACCGGATAGCAACGGCGAATGCAACGCAATCCAAAAAAATCGAAATTCATTCCAAACGAATGAACCGACCGAAGACAAAAGAAGAAGAAGAAATAATATTAGGCGCAACCTCGTGCGTTCTTTTTCAAGTTTAATTGTTCGATGCTTGTATAACCGCTCTTTCATCCAAGTGAAACAGCTAGCGGAAAACATTCACGAGTTATTGGATAACAATAGTATATGCGAAGCGGTGGCAGTTTCCAATTCATAATGCGCACAACAGAGTGTATGGAACGATACGAAACAAGCACAAAATCCAGATTGTCAGATGAAGCGATTTATAGATACTATCTAATGACGATTATGCCTCGTTGAAATATGACGACGTTTGCAAAAACAAATGATGAATTTTGTGCACACACACACACACACGCATAACGCACGCAATCCAAAATTGAATGGCTGGCGCATAAGAATCTGTAACGCTGTTGTTGGTTTTTTCTTCTTCTTCTTCTTCTATTTTTGCGAAAAGCATTCATTGCACTCGCTCTCGAGCCACACAGACACAGCGACAGTAGCAATAACATTAAGTCATGCGTAGCAATCAAACGCAAATTGAATGGATATTAATCGTAATTATTCGGCCGGTTAATAATTTCAACTTGTTCTTCTGCTGTTTCTTTTTTTCATCATCTCTATTCTTTTTTGCTAAGTTTTGAGTTCAACTCTAACTGGTTACGGATGTAGAAAAGACCATATCAATATAGTTATTTTGGTTGGTGGTACAAATCGGCGGTCGTTTTCTGCCGTCTTCGTTTGTTTGTTTCATCAGTAGAAAAACCAACAAACCAAACCCGTCAAAAATGTTGCAAATATCGTTGTCTCGCGCTCGGTTCATACCAAAAAGAAACACTGTACAAATAATAAACATTGTATGCGAGTGTGATATGACAGCAGTCGCGACTTTTTCTACCAGTCGTAGTTTCTAGCATTGTCGCGCTGTAAATACCGGATTGATATCGAGTGAGTGAGTGACTGAGTGAGAGAGAGAGAGAGAGAAAAGGGTTGCTGTCTTTATTGAGGATTATCCACGTCGACCATACGTCCGTTAAATCTAACCGTTGAACAGAACACAAAAAACAACTTTCAATTGACGATTTGGCTCGAAATATATTCACCTTTATTGGATTGACAAAGCTTCGTTTAGAATACCTTTTATCTCATGGTGAATTTATTTTTTTCCTTTTATTTGTGTTCCTTCTCATCTCCCAAAAAAATAAACAAATTCAATTCAACCGATTCGATTTTGTAAAATGCTTCGTGTTGTTGTTTCGATCAAGAATGTGGCATCAACGTTAGATTCCAGTATTTTTTATTCGGTAAAGTTAATCGGAATCTGACAAAAAAAAAAGAAAAAGACGAATATAGCTTGCATGACAACATGTGGTCGATCGTCTTTTTCGTTGCTTTTTTTCTAACAGAGGAGAACGAGATTGAAATCGGCACTGACCAAAGGTTACTTTTTGGTTGTTAGATATCTAGACTGTTATGCGTCGAAATTGCTTCTACGAAAAATTTAACACTATTTATTCGGCTCAAATCATTTTCACTCCGATTATGACAAATTATGACTCTGAGCAGTCGAATAAATTGTTATTTCTCCTTCTCGGCGATAAATCGTTAAATAACACGTTAAAACCTATATGAAAATTGGACTTTAAACGGTTTTCCTCTTTTTATCAAGTGTATGAATATTAGAAGCGTCATGCATGTCATGCAAACCTTTACATTGATATTTCGTTATTCGATAAACAAATGATCACATCTTAATTTTATTCATCCAACAGCAAAACCAAATATGGTTGTCATAACTTTTTTGGCTACACTTTCATCTTTCGTTCATTCATTCATTCGCATGTAAGCGTTAATTTTTAAGCGAAGTTTCTTTGATTTTACCATTCTTTCATTCAAATCGTTAACAACTTTCTAATCGAGCAATCACTTTATTACCGTTGTGATTTACATCACTCTCTTTTTCGGTCAGTGGCCCGAAAAGTAGCCAAAGAAAATCATCAAGTATGTGCGAAGGGCGATGAACCAATCGTGTGGAAAAAAAAAATGGCCGAAAATGCGGTGCCAAAATTAGGAAAGTGATTGTGTCCAAACTTTTGTTCGTAGTCAGATGTCACGTAGCCGAAAAAATTTGTCAAATAAAATATGAATCAATTCAAGTGTGGATGACATTGGGTCGATGCTCATATACTTTGGCTCTGCTTGAAGTAGACAAAGAAAACTTTGGGCTGAAATGCATTGAACCAAAGTAAATTTGATGTCAAAACAATTCTCAAGCATTAGAATCAAAATCACAGTCATTGAACCGATAGATATCCATTACGTCCACTTAACTTGGTTTGACTTAACGATGTTAATGTTTCCGTCAAACATGAGAAAAGCCGCATATTGTCAGACGACACACTTATGTTATTGTGATGACAATATTTATTTGTAAAACAAAGCATAATACAAAATAAGTCTGGAGTTATAGGTCAGTGTAAGGGTGGAGCAAAACAGAGAGAGAGAACATAGATACAGACAATAATTAGATGAGATAATTTCATTTATGATCAAAGCCACACACATACAAACTAGACAAATTAAACGACGAAGTGGTCACTTTTCCTCAAACGAACAGAAAAAAAAAGAGAAAATTATATGTACAACTGTGCTTAATTGCTTTCCTTTGTCTTGTTGAATTTGCTCCAACGAAATAGTACACACACTACGCATCTCACCTTTGCCTAAGCTCTAATCGTTCTCTCGTCAACAAAAAAAAGATTCAGTCATCTTTTGCTTTTCGATTTCAGCTGTGACATTGTTCTGTAGCGATCGTTCAGAATCAGACCGATGTTGTGTTCTGTCGTGTGTCCATTTAGTTTTGGTGGTATTTTCGTGTTTTGTGTTTTATTCCTGTTATTTCATTGCATTGTGTTTCTCCATTTGATATTCGAGCTGGCTTTTGAATTTACGTAGTTGTTTTCACGTCATCATCATCATCACCGTGTAAATAAACAGACACAAAAAAATGCTAGTAATCATTTTCTAGATGTTACATTGTTTTGTTCTTTCAGCAATAGTTAGTGTATTTCGTCAGCCAACAAGAGACGATAATCAAAAACAAAGACAAAAAAAAATTACCGCAAAAATGCAAGACGTTTCATAAAGTCAAGACAATGAAATAAACATTTTGAACAAGTTGTCACTTGGGATTGTGTGTATCACACGAGAATTTTCGTTGTTGTTGTTGTTCATTTTATCTCTTTTTGAATAATTTTAATTGCACTTGTTGCGATCTGAAAGATCCGTGTGGTGCGAGTCAGGCGGGGAGATAAGTCGTTAAAATACAACATTGTCTCTAAACGCACCACTGAACGGACAACACGTCGCATTGAATGTCAACAGTTCAGTGTTTACTATTTTAACTACAAAAATAGTTGCGTATTTTGGCCATATTATTTTTTTTTTCTTCACATATGATTCTTTTTCTATCTTTACAAATGCGTGTGTTACGTTGATCTAATGCATTTGGCTTGTATAAGTGAATTCATACTGATATAACACATATCACGCATAACATCCACGTACTGCAATTTGTTTTTCAATTTAACTTTATGTAAAGTATACCTTCGATTGACCAGAACCATATTGACCAGAGAGGGATGGAGAGAGAGAGAGAGAGACCAGTACTAAAGTGAATGTGTTACATCAATCATCGCAAATAAGTTTATTCATTCAGTGGAAAGCAAAAAAAATAAAAAATCATAACGCGAAGAACGCGCGAATGAACGAATGAGTCGAGAAATATGAAATCAAAACACTGAAAAGAGATGCAAGTAGCAATCACCTGAGCTGCGTAGTTGTGCACACGTACAAATATCAAGCAATATTTGTGTACTTTTCGACTCGGCTATTTTATTATCTTTTTTCCCTCTCAATTCGTTTGAATATTCATTTTTCTACTTAGCTCTGAGTGGAAGCAAAAAAGTAGAAGACCCAAAAGATTGCTAAAACCATTTTTCTGGTCGAATATAATCTTTTTGCCAGTTTTTTTTTGTTTTTTTTTTTTTATCAAACAGAGTTTATGTTTTGGTCTCAAATCTTGTTTGTGGAGAAAAAAAAATAAAGAAAATTTGCATAATAACAATTAAAGTGTAAAAAAACAAGTTCAGAAGTTGTCTTGTGAGGTAATCAGAAATTCAGTTGATTAAAATAACATTCGGAACAAAATCAAAGAATCCAATCGACGCTTTTATAATCTAAACTTTGGCCACTTTGATCAAACAATTCGGTGTTTCAACAATTATTTACAAATTTTATGACGACGACGAGACGTATACGGTCATTATCGGATTCGTTTTTGTTGCCGTCATCCAATGAACATTTGATTAGACAATTTTTGATTGCAAATCAACTCAATCAAGCGACGTATAATATGCTTTCGATTCAATATAATCGGTAATTATGATTATTATCATTTTTTTTTTCGTCGGTGAATTATTTCCATCCATTTAATCAATTTCCAACACAACACATCACCAATCTTGTGTTGCTGCATTATTTTCGCCTAATGAATCCATGCCAATGAATAATTTGAAATCTCACAAACAAACAAAATCAACTGAAATCTAAATATAGTGCGAAAGTCAAGTGATTGTCTATGTTACTCTCAAGTCACTCGATCAAAATATGTTTTTTTATGTTTGCCGTTAATTTAGCGATGCTAAAATTGGAAATTATGATTACAAAATTGTATCTTTTCGGTTTCCTTTCACCGTCACATTGGATTAAAAGTGTTTTACTATGGCCGTGTTTCGTTTTATATCTGACCAAAATAACAATACATTGTAAAAAAAAAGTCAATAAATTGTTACGCAATTGTCTTTAAACAAACAATAAACCGATTATCTAAAGAGTTTATATTGGCCGAGCGATTTCATGGCAATTCATTTTTGATCACTTTAACATTTACCTTTACGGCTACACTACATTCGATGTGCGGACACAAAGAGTCAGTCATAATTAAGATGAATTGACGATCGGAACTAACCTTGATCGTTTTTTGTTTGCTAAGTTTAACCCGTGCGATAGTATGTATTCCCCAAAATAAACAAGTTGTTTTTGTTTTTGGATATTTATTTTTAGATTTGAGACTTTTGGAGTCTGTTCAAGTAATAAATTTATCGCAACAATCGAAATAGTTCACCAGCAGCGATATGGCGTCAGAAACGGCCGAATTTTATAAAAACAAAAACATATTCATCACTGGTGGCACCGGGTTTTTGGGCATCGCATTGATTGAAAAGATATTGCGAACCACTCCAGGCGTAAGTATTTTCATTTTGTTTGGTTTAGATGCATTGATTTGTATTTTGTTGCATTAGCCGAGCAAAAATCGAATCTTATTCTTGTTGTCGAGTGAAAAATTGCTAGCAACAGTAAAAACAAATTTTCAAAGAATTGGTACGAAATGACTAAAATGCTTACGTTCAATTTTAGGTGGGAAAAATTTATTTACTTATGCGAGAAAAGCGCGGCAAAACGATCGAGCAACGTTTGGAAGATCTTACACATAATGAGGTAAATCGCATTAGTAATTAAGAATGTTGCAATTTTTCAAATTGAATTTTGGCCATTTACCCCTTGCAATTTTCTTTCATTCGTTTTCAAATTAGGTGTTTGAAGTATTATTGAAAGAACAATCGAAGGATATTTTCAAGAAGTTGATTCCAATTCAAGGCGATGTTGGATTGGAGAATTTGGGCATTTCACCCGCTGATCGTCAAACACTTGTGAGTAATGTGAATGTGATCATTCACTCAGCTGCCACATTAGATTTCCATGAGCCATTGAAGCCAACCGTTGAAATTAACTTGTTGGGAACACGCCGAATTACCCAATTGGCGAAAGAAACACAAAATTTGGCTTCATTCGTGCATGTGTCCAGTGCCTATGTCAATGCATACTTGGTTGAATGTGAGGAAAATCTGTATCCAGCCCCGGCCGATGCAGAGAAAATCATCGAAATGATTAGCACTCTCAGTGATGAAGAAATTGCTGCGAAACAGGCCAGCGTTTTGGGTGAACATCCAAATACATACACGTTCACAAAACATTTGGCCGAACATGAAGTGGCTAAATGCGCCGACAAATTCCCATGCGGCATCGTTCGACCAAGCATGAGTAAGTAAATTTTCAGTGTTTTTCGACGTTTTGACATTTTCTTGTTGTTCGGACTATGAATTAAGCTACACAGATGGCTGCTAACCCATTCTCTCTCCAAAGTCTCGATTTTTCCATCAATTCTTTTGATTTAGAAAAAAAAGTTCCCAGTATTTAGCTTAGTTTCTATCGAAAATGAGCAAAACATTAATTTTTTTTTTAAATTTTAGTCACTGGTGCTTGGAAGGAACCAGTTCCAGGATGGACGATTTCAAAGAATGGACCACAAGGTTTCCTTATGGGTGCATCAAAGGGTGTCATTCGTCGTTTGCCAATCGGAGCCGGTCTCATCTACGATTACATTCCAGTCGATGTGGTTGTCAACCAGGTATTGGTCACCGGTCAGCACATTTACAACAAGAAATCAAATGAGATCACCATCTTCCACTGTACATCGAGCACAACACAACCATTCAAATGGGAAGGAGTACAGGATAAAATCAACGGTTACTTACACAAATACCCATTGAAAAGTGCAGTTTGGTAAGGAATCACGTATTTATTTCAGTTTATTCTAATTAGTTGTTTTTTTCCTCAATTTTTCTTGTCTTTTGTTTCTTCAACATTTCCCAATGAAATTAGTAGGTATTCAAGTGGTTTAGAAAGAAAAGAATAAAATCCGGGAAAAAAAACAAAATTGTAATCAATCCATTTGTAACTATTTGTATCTCGTTTGCAGGTATCCCAACTTGAAATTCATGTCTAGTTTGCTGTTATTCAAACTATCAGCGATCTTCTTCCATTTTGCGCCGGCTTATGTACTTGACACAGTTACTAAAGTGGCTGGCGGTCGTCCAATTTTGGTGCGGCTACACAAAAATGTCTGGAGCTCATTGAAATTATTGGAAAAGTTCATCTTCACCGAATGGAAATTCCACAATACCAACACAAAAGAGCTGATCAAAATGCAATCGTTGACCGATAAAAAGCTGTATAACATTGATTTGACAACGCTCGAATGGGAAGTGTACTTTATCAATTTGGTCACCGGTGTTCGTCGTTACCTGAGCAAAGAAGATCCAAAAACATTGGAAGCTGCACGTTCCAAGGACAAAATACTCTTGGCCGCTCACGTTGTCTTGCAATTGTCATTGTACGGTTTACTTTGGTGGTTCACCGCTTTAATTATTGGCTGCACAACGGCCCAGTGTGCTCTTGTCGTTCCACTCTACTACATTTTGTTTAGCTTCTTGTAAATACATCGTATACATTCCATCCTTCATTTTTCTTACTCTGAAAACTGCGAACAACATTCTACTCGTCATTTTTATGACTATTTTTTTTGAAACTTTTCAAAGCTATTGGAAAGCGAAAAATATTTTGCTAAATTTGTTAACGAATGAACACACTGAAAAGAAAATTGAATCTTTTATGGAGACATTCCATTATTTTGAATATAATATAGTATATGTAATGATTCGCAAGGGACCAAGAAGTATCTAGCATACCAATTTCTGTTACGATAATTATTAAAACAACAACAACAACAAATATGTTACTGTAACCTAGACCATGAATACTGATATCTTCGATTCAATATTCATTTTGATAAGAATTTAAACTAAGAATACAAAACATTGGGCTGAAGGAAATTTACATGATGTTTACAATCTCACTAATTTCACCATTGTTTAACAAATATCAAGAATGAAAATTTTCAATAAAAAAACAATAAATATACTCATGATACGGTGTTATTTTACTAACGAAAAGAAAAAGGGAAGAAAAATATATAATAAAAAAACAACCTTCAACTGATGTCAAGTCCCTTTTCCATATTTAAATTTTTAATTTACCTGCATTCTGTTTAACAATTCATTTGAAAATGTGGTTCTTCAGTAGGGATGGTCATGTAAAAATATACACCACATGTTTTCCATAGGGTACACCAATGGTTTTGAATAACTATGCTTACTAATGACAATTTGTTTCGTTTGTTGATGCTTACAGTTTTTATTAAACAAAAGATTTTTTATCTTTATAAAAATGAAGAGTTTGAATAACAGTAAATCGAGTGATTCTGGTCATCACTCGAATAAAATAGAATGAAAAAAAAAGTGAAATCATTCGATTGAAATTTATGCCGAGCTCTTTTCATGTATGGCGTTATTTACCAATAGGGGCATCAAGACACACGCACACACACACACACACATAGAGTTCGCCGAGCATTGAATGACATTTCGCTTGTTGGTTTTGATGTTTGTGTCAAACGCAAGCTGATATTGCTTTAGAATGCATGCATGATAATACCGCGTCAATAAGAAAACGAAGAAAACATCGAAATAAAAACAAATGTTGTGATCTACTGAAGGTTTAGTAAAGTTTCGTCCATCTGACAAAGCAAACGCGCAATAAAATATCTAAAATGCCTCATAAGCGGAAAATTACCGAGACAATAACGCAAACAATAGAGGTAAGACTGCATCCGAATAATTCAATTCGCAATATCCCAAATTGGTCTTTCATTGGTTTTTCGTCATGCACAATATTGGGTTTGTTAAATTACCGTAGGCGAGTCAGCATCGACCCCATAAGAAGCTTCGCATTACAGCAAAACGTTCGACTAGCAATGCCGGTCCATCGATACAGGTGCTGTCAAATTTGCTAAAAACAACGACAAATAGCAATGAAGCGCTACAAATACTGACTCAAATTTCGGACACATTGGTCAACAGTGCGACCGAGGACATTGTGGAATCGATTCGGAAGCTTCGTGAACATTTCAAACGGGAAAAAGAGTCGGCAGTTCGAGTGAAGGTTAGATACTTACCGTGATTTTAATGTGCATGGAAACGAACTCGATGTTTAATTGATTGAACATTTTTATTTTAGGTACTGGCTTTATTCGGAGAATTGGCTGCCGACAGTCTGCACGATGGCACAAGTCTGGTGGACGAAGTGACTCTGTTGCTGAAAGGTGAAACATCGCCAAAGGTCATATCACAAGGTTTGCACAGTCTATTCAAAATTGGTGAGACACAGCAATTGCCATTACCGACATTGAACCGAATCGTTCTGTTTGCCAAGTTGCAACTAACAAATGCCAGCCACAATGTGCAACGGCATGCATTAACTTTGCTCGGTGCATTTTTGCAACTGCGCGAAGCGGAAAAAGAATCTTTGGATTTGATTAGCCGATACACCGACTCACAAGATTCGCGCGTTCGAGCCCAAGCATTCGATTCAATTCTAACACTTGGACAACGTGACACCTATTTACCGCCACGACTCTATTTTCGAGCACTTGAAGCCCTAAAAGATGACTATGAATGTGTACGAAAGAAGGCACTGCGATTAGTTTATGAACTTGGCATTAAACACACGGAATTGTAAGTAAACAGACGGCTAAATTTTATGTGGAAATATCTTCAGAGCGATGGATGAAAAAAAATGATTTATTTGCATTGGATATTATCACATTTTTCAGTATGATTGACGTGCCCGAATCTGACTCAAAATTGCGCATGGTTGATGCTGCTTTTGGTCACATTTGCTCCGCAATTTGTGATTTATCCATGCTGGTCCGTACACAAGCTGCCAGCTTGCTCGGTGGCATGACGGCGGTTAGCAGCGAATTCTTACATCAGACTCTTGATAAGAAGCTTATGAGTAACTTACGACGCAAGAAAAGTTTGCACGAACGATACACGGAACTATTTCAAAGTGGTGAATGGTCAAGTGGAAAAAAGTGGGCCGACGATGCACCAAAGGAACAGATCAATGCATCGACTGTATCATTGATGGCATCTGGTGCATGTGGTGCATTGGTGCACGGTTTGGAAGATGAATTTCTTGAGGTGCGAACAGCTGCCGTTGATTCATTATGCAAATTGGCCATATCAAATCCGAAATTTGCCGTATTGAGCTTGGACTTCTTGGTTGACATGTTCAATGATGAAATTGAAGGCGTTCGACTCAAGGCTATCGCCAGTTTAACAGCAATCTCAAAACATATCACACTGCGCGAAGATCAACTGGAAACGATGCTGAGTTCGTTGGAGGTGAGTATTTTATTGTTGAGATTTTTCTATATTTCTTTTAAAATTCGGTTCATAACAAATTGGTTCAATGTAATGAACAGAAGAACCACCAAACAAAGTATTATTTCGATTTTATTCTCTAAATATGTGCCTCTCACATGTGACATGTTTTCAATTTTCTTTTCTAACAAAACTCGGGACACAATTTCAAATGAGTTTTTCGAATTGTTGAATTATTATTTCCTCATTGAAATCATTCCGTAGGATTATTCAGTGGAAGTGCGCGAGGGATTGCATGTTATGCTGGGTGTGTGTCGAGTTTCTACGCAAACTTGTTTGCTGATGGTTGTTCAAAAAGTGTTGGACGTGCTGTCGAAATATCCACAGGATAAATATTCAGCCTTTGGCTGTATGCAGCGAATTGGTGCAAAGCATCCGGAGATTTGTATGTCTTTAGTGACGCAATTGCTACAAGACCATCCATTTTTCGATAGTGCCGAAAAAGATGTTGAAGATCCGGCATGTAAGTGTATATTAATGGTATTCTCATCACTTTTTTATCATTCATTTTCATTTGAATAGTTTTTTTTTGTTCAAAATTTCCAATTAAAAATTTACAAATTTCCAATATGATAATAATTATTTGCAGACGTGTGCATTTTAATCATGATATTCAATGCGGCACAAAAATTGCCACCAGCACTGGATCTATTGCCTGAAATCACGATAAAGCATTATTCATATTTGCGTGACACAATGCCGAATTTGGTGCCTGCATTGCCAATCGGTGGAACATCCACTGAACTAACGATCACCCAAGTATCGACTGGATCTCGGCAATTCCTCGAAACAATTTTGAATAATATTCAAGCATCATATTCAGCTCCGCGTGCCCGTCAAGCACTGCTCACTGCTGCACAAGACAATTTAGATCGTTTGGCTGCCATTGATCCAGAACTATCTGGTACGGCAAACTATACGGCCACATTTTTGGGTGCTCAATTGCTGATTGAACAGCTACAATCGTGTTTAACAATGTCGACCAGCCGCACACCATCCAAAGAATGCTTGAATCAATTGATGAAAAAGTGCCTTAAACTACAAAATCTTTTCTCGTCGCTCACACCGAACGATTTACTTATGGTGAAACAGATCAGCTTGCGGGCAAGTGCACTGCATCTTGTATTGATTGTGAAAGATCGATCACAGAGTGCATTAGCACCATGTCAATTGCTCCTACAAATTGCGGCCGATACAAATCAATTTCTTAATGAAAATCCATACATGCGGGCTGATGCATTCACCACATCGATATTGAATCAAATATCAAGCATGAACGATCCGAAACCGGGACGAGTGTTTCGAGAAATTTTACCCATCGTTCAAGCAGCGTCTCCGGTCGCTTCACCAGAAATTAATATCAATGTAAGCATTGGACTCTTTTTTTTTTAATTTTTATCTTCTCTCTCATTTGTTTTGCAACTTTTCATCTTCTCTCTACAGATAAAAATCTGTACGGCTCGTATTTTGGATCCAACGTCAGCCGCATCAAGCGATAATGTGATTAAAGTGACAGCTGGTCTCATTGCAGCCATACCATTTCTGGCCGAAATTGACAATTTGCGTGAAAGTCAGCGATTAGATTTGCGTATGAGAATCAAGTATCCCGATCAAAATGTTCATCTAATGGTACCACGGATGCGAGACCTTAAACGAATGGTCACAGAAAATGGAGAAGATAGTAAGTAGTGAACAATTATCTATTTTTTCTTCTGTCTTTTTTAGCTGATTCGAACATTTTTTTTTCAATTTTTAATCCACGTTTCTTGGTAGCGAATAACTGGCGTCTACGAACCAGCTTATTATTGTCACACGGTGTGTGGACAGAAGCGAGTCAAATCGACATTTCACTTTGTTTATCAGTGAGGCCAGGGCATGAATTGGAACTCTGTAAGCCGGTTAAGGTTATGTTTGCTCCAAAACCGGTCAAACGTGGAATTTAAAAATTTATTCAGTTTGATTAAAAATATGTAGATAATAAAAAAAATTGTCCACTCTAGTGATTTGAATATTGTTTTTTTTTTAATTGAATGTCGCAAGTTTTCATTTGCTGCGATTAACCTTTTGTTCGTCCATGGTGCTGCCAACTTAACTTCGTATGAATACTGGACTGTGATGAAGACAGTAAAATAGTGAATGAAGAATATTACAGAGAAGTCATTGAACCATACGTAGACAATAGATATGCACGTTAATTGACCTTTTTTTTACTATATTTTATCTATATTGATGAGTTTTTTGTCTCACAAGGAATGATTGTTTTTTGTTGTGATGTTCAGCAAAGTTGTTTCACCGGCCAAGATCTATGTATCATTTTTAGAATTCGGAGAATCCGATTTTCCGCCATTCTTGGGAAAATTGTGGAAAAATGTCACTGTATTTGGACTTTGATTAAAAACATAACTTTTAACACTACGACGGAACGGATATTTTTCGGTTAAATACAAAAACGTCAAAAAATAAAACAAAATCGTCTAAAAAAATGACAATTTCGTCTAAAGGAAATGGTCCTTTTTTTTTAACAAATTCGTCTAAAATATTTTTTTTTTAAATGACAAAATCATCTAAAACACTCTTAAAAATCAAAAATTCATATGATATTTTTATGCTGAAAGAATCGCCTGAAATATGCCAAAAAACGACTATGAACAATAGTTCATTTTAAATGACAAAATAATAATTTAAAATCCCAATTTTTTCAATATCTTCTTTATTTTTTACTTTAAGAATCACAAATTTTGCCGAACACATTGCATATGAGCTTAGTTTGATTCCAAAAAGAGATATGATCAAAACCATACCCAATGAATTTAATAAGACTGAAGATGGCTTTCCAATCCGGAGAGTATTTTTTCATTTGCCAGTCACTGATAGCATATTTCAGGCGATTTTTTCAGCATGAAAATATCATATGAATTTTTGATTTTTGAGAGTGTTTTAAATGATATTGTCACTTTAAATAAACATTTTGTTAATAGACGTTTTTGTCAATTTTGTCAGAAAACTCGTATTTAGACGATTTTGTTATTTTAAAACCCGATTTTGTTAAGAAAAAAATTGTCACATTTTTAGATGATTTTGTCATTTAAAAAAAATATTTTAGACGAATTTGTTAAAAAAAAGGGACCATTTCCTTTAGACGAAATTGTCATTTTTTTTAGACGATTTTGTTGTATTTTTAGACGTTTTTGTAAGCGGCCTATTTTTCTACACCATATCTAAGTATTGTATTTAGATATAGCTAAGATTTTGTTGAAGAAATCAAAGTATGCCTCTCACTCAGTTCGAGTTATGGGCCATGAAACACCTGGGTCATTTAAGATTCGTTAACAACAGAAGTGTAAGTTTTTTTCTTGAAAAAATAATGAGCAAAAATTAAGACAAACTCTCTATCAGTAAAAATAGTTAAATTTTAATGGTGATTTATTAACTTTTCATTCTGATACAAATTACGAAAACAATTTTTCGCTGAAAAATTATTTACTAGATTGTAATTTTTATGATTAAAAAAGTTAACCTGAAATAGTTTATATTTTAATAAGGATCATATATGCGCGGCACGACATCATTCATCCTTACGTATCGAACTTCTAACCACTCACATTCATGTTCATTTTTTGCTAAAACATCATCTGGAATACATTTACTGTTTTTTTTTTGTAATTAAGATTTTGGTTCGGATCCGATTTTTGACCAAACGCAGAACTGATTCATAGCTTTCTAAATTAACTCCTAATTGTACAACGTGACATTCAAATTCCAATAGGTTTTTACCATAAGGCAATACGTTTCCAATTTCAAGCATTGGAAGGGGTTCGTCTTCAAAAGGATCATCAGCACAAAGCATCATGATTGACTCTAATGCAGTTTGCGTTTTCAAAATAGTAATCATCAATTCATTGAAGCAATTTTTCGGAAATATCATGAAATCCAAATATTTTAATGTTCTTATGGTTGACAATTGATAAGAATAATCGATATTCGGATTCTCATCACATAGATAGATCTTCATCGTTTCAATTGGCACCTCATTTTCGGCAAAAGTGTTGACCATTGTTTTGAATAAGATCGTACTATTCAAATCAATTTCGAAATGTTTTAGCTGTCCCAATGCACCCAAATACTGTAGGTTTGTATTAAACAAATCTGG